>NC_079170.1:74829933-75067433 GCF_947568905.1 Ostrea edulis
ATATTTTTAGTGAAATATTTTGGATGAAATCATCCCAGTTGGGTTAAATACTTATTATTCAAAAACTGTAGGTTTGAATATTGAACTAATCTCACAGCTTTCTTAAGTTTGGTCCCCATCCACTCTAGTCTGTTTTTACGCTTAACTATTGAAATGGAGTGTAAGGGATCAGACTAGGCTTTAATAGCATTATCAATTTTCAAAAGCTTTAGAAAATTATACAATTTTAGGTCACTTGAGTAAACTCAGATGACATATTGCTATTGGTCTGGGTCCGTTGTAGTTCGTCGATGTTAACAATTGAATATTTTTAACTAAATTCTATAACTGAAAGGTGAAGATAACGAACAGCGATCAATCTACGATTCGAATAACAGAATTCTTTTCAAATTTAGTATGAAGCACACAAATTTACATTAAACCTTCCTGACATAGTGCATATTCAAGTTTGTTAAAATCATTTCCCGGGAGGTATGGTGTGGTAACAATAGGGGATCAAAGTTTTATATGCTGATATATTTAAAGGAAAAATCTTTAAAGATATCTCTTGAACTATTGAAGCTAGAGCTTTCATATCTTGTATATACAATTTTTATGGCAAAACAAATCTGTTCTATTCAGTGTGTCCTGAACTACATTGTGTTTAAGGTAAAACTTATACGGTACCAATTTTGATGCACCAGATGCGCATTTCGAAAAATAATGTCTCTTCAGTGGTTGGCGTGGGTTCGAATCCTGCTTGCACCGGTAAGTGAGAAAGTTTCCCAGTTTACTCTCGGAAGGTCAGTGGTCTCTTCCCAGGTACATTGTATCTGGGTTCTCTCTTCCACCAATAAAAACTGGGCACCACCATATAACTGAAAAATTGTTGAGTGTGGTGGAAAACAGCTAAAACAATCAATCATATTATGTTCTTTGACCTTGTGACCCTGAACTCTGAGTTTGACCTACTTTTAAGAAAGTATAACTTATTAAGTATATCCAGGACTATTTTAGATAGGGCTTTCATGTATTGTATATAGATTACTTATGGCAAGGTCTTTCATATCATACCAAGACCTATGACTTCATACCTTGGTCTTATCCAGAACAGCAATATCATGCTTGTCATATCTTTGTGTTATATGATTTCATTTTAGTAATGTTGTGTTCTTTAGAGGTAGGTTTGGGTCACATTCATGAGAATAATGATTGATAAAATAGCATTTAAAAATCAAAACAGCAGGGCCAAGGTGACTCAGGTGAGCGATATGGCCCCTGGGCCTCTTGTTGATTTTGATATTTGTACAGATATCATTTGTATGAGAAATGGAACTCTTTTTTTTCTTTTACAAATACATGTATTATCATATGAATCCATTTGTGTTGATTATTTAATCAAAGGACTACATTCAATGTATTAAATGCAAATTTATTGATATGTCTGTGGTTGAATTACTCATGTATGTATACATTTTTTTGGCACATGCAATTACATATATAATGTATATATATTATATATACTAATTGTACATATAACATCTCCTGTAATATAATAAAATATATGACTGAGAATAAAAGACCTGCTGTTTTCATTGCTACCATGGAACATTAAAAGATTAGAATAATTCAAATATCTTAATGAATTCTGTAATATATGAATTTGATATTTGTATACAATTGCCTCACTGGTGTTCAATGTGAACTTTGGTTTATCATTTCAGTTTGCTCTTTATATCAAATCAAAATTTAAGACAAATAAGGAATTATTTCCGAAATTGGTTAATATGGTACATTGTAGTAAAATAATCAAGAGTTTATTCATATGAGATAGCTAAATTCCACATGGATAACCAGTGACTGATTCTTAATTGTCAACATTTTCACCAAACAGTTTAGAAATTACTCCGGTACATACTATTGGGGGATTATAAAATTCCTTAAAAAGTGACAGATTTTTAAATATCACCTTTTCAAGGAGAAAAATCCCTTTAAGTATATGAATCCTATGAAGAAATTAAAAGAGAGGTGGCTATAGGTATATGTGACCCACCTGATCTTTATTTTTCTGCAACATATTCAAGTGTGTTTTTATCACTTGTATGGCGAGATTCATTTGTGGCAAGAGCTGTTATGATGTCTCGAGTCAGAAAGCACCAGAATCCACTAGGAATAGTTTTAGATCTATGGAGCGCCAAATTAACAAACTCAAATATTTGAAGATATCTTTAATTATTTGAAGATATTATCAATTCATTTCATGCACGCAACATTGCAATCAAAGATCTCTTCAAATAATTAATATCTTCAATTCTGCATTATATATATATTGCGAGCATGAATTGAATTATTGATATCATTATTTATTCTGCTGAATTGATGCACGCAATAATTTAATTGTTGCTCTCCTCAAATGAATTATAATTTAATGATACCAACAATAGAATTAATGCATGCTACAATTCAATTGAAGAGAGCAATAATTCATTAATGCTAACATCACTTAATGTGCACAATAATTGAATTATTGCTCTCTTCTATTGAATTAATGATATCATTAATTAAATTGATGCGTGGAATAATTATTTTAGAGAGATTATCTAATTGAGATATAATCTTCAATTCAAGATATCCACAATTGAATGATTTCTTTAATTGAATTGTTGCTCTTTAAAAAAAAAATGATGCGCGCATTAATTGCTTATGAAATAGCCTTGTATATATAATTAAAAAGATCCTCCATTGAATTAAAAGAGATAATTAAGTCATTCATACAGAACTCTAAATTAATTTTTGCGAGCAATATTTCCACCACATGGATGTGCGCATCAATTGAATTAATGAGAGCGATAATTGATTTGATTCGCGTATATTATTGGACTTCAATTTGAACTTATGTAAAACATTAATAAGATTTTAAAAATCAACCTGGTGAATTTGTATTATAAAGGTCATGAGAGGACACGTCTATTTTTTGAACAAAAACAGAAGGTAATATATTCCCTTGAATTTGCAATTGGTCATCTCTGTCCTCAGATCGGCAGGGAAAGGAGTGGGGGTCCAAATCACTTTTATGAGGGAGATTATTTCTCATTCGAAGGCGCGAATTGCCAATGTTCAGGGAATGTTTTAAATCTCTACTTGTCTTTCGAGACTGAACTAAGTTCATCAATAAAACTTACAAATATGTAACTTGAATTTTACCTTTCGTTATAATAGTTCAATTTATGCACAATGTACCAGGTTGAATTGTTGGTGTGTTCCAGACGTGGTTAATGGGGTGGGGGGGGGGGGGGGGGGGGGGGGGTCCAACACGTAACACGTTTAGGGAAGGGCGTAATGAGTGCCAAAGGCACGAAATCTCTAAAGAAAAATATCTAAGATGAAGCAAAATCGTGATTTTTGGGGGTTCTCTATTACAATTTTGTCCTCATATTTCAAGGTGAGATGATAGTCAAAATTGACATAATGTGCATGTACATATCATAAACATGTAGATATTTTTGTAACAGTATGTAAAGGAACCGGGAACAAATCCTGATTCTGAAGTTATGTTATATAAACTGGTGTTATAAACCGGATTTTCAAAGAATTTATGGTTTTTGCAACGTTTGATTAAAGTTTTCTGTAAGGCCACATCTATGTAGTTACATATATAAACAGAATGTTCATGAAAATGTTCCCTTTTAGAGTGGAATTAAGATATCGCGTAACATTTCTTTACAAAGATATCTAATTTTTATTCATGTCAAAAGTCAACAAAAACCTTAAAGTGATACAAAAAATGTATATAATTATGAATACTTGTTTTAGATCCTTTAGGCACTGTATTACAGAATTTTGATTTTATTTATCATACTTTTTGGTCGAATTACTACAGAGTCTGGCCCGTACAGCATGCATTGGCAAACGAGGGAGTCTATAATCATAGAAGTATATATATATATATATATATATATATATATATATATATATATAAATTGACGTCTGATCGTCAATTTATGTAGCTCCGTGAGGCCACGTCGAGCACTCTAGAAGATTATATCGGAGATTTATCCCAATATATATATATATATATATATATATATATATATATATATATATATATATAATAATGATGATTATCATAAGTTATTATTACATTAAAAGTCATCATTATGGACACTACTACCCCTCCCCACGACCGGTCGCGGTAGCTCAATGGTAGAGCGTTCGCTTCGTAACCGGGAGGTCGTGAGTTCAAGCATCGTTCATGCCTCAAACCTAAGACGTTAAAATTGGTAGTGTTAATTGCTCCTTCGCCAAACGCTCGACATTTAGAAGTGAGAATCACGGATCTTTTGGATGTGACCTTATAAACGTATATCCCTTGTCGTACATGTAGTAGGTGTTGGCACGATATTTCAAAGAACCCTCACTGCTACGACCCTGAACCCTATGGATACATTGGATAGGTCTAAATTCGTGGTACTCCGCTTAAGGCTGGTTACGTCTCAATATGAATAAAATATTCTCGACGGGACGTAAAATATATAATCAATCATCCAATCAATACTACCCCCCCCCCCTTTTTTTTATTTTCTTGCGGCGTGTATTTCAACGAAATGTGTGGATTCCCTGTCTATCCCATCCCAATTTCGATTTATGTCATCGTTTCACGCTTTTTTGTAAGCTTTAGAGATTTGACCTTATTTATTTAGCGTGGTGAGAATGATTGTTTGGATGTTTCAGAGTGTTTGATTGCCCGTGTGTATCAGAGTGTTTAACTGGCTGCGTGTATCAGAGTATTTAATTGGCCATGTGCGTCAGAGTGTTCAATTACACGTGTGTGTCAGAGTGTTCATTTGCCCGTATGTGCCAGAGTGTTCAATTGCCTGTGTGTAAAGGAAAGTGTTCAATTGACTGTGTGTAAAGGAAAGTGTTCAATTACCTGTGTGTAAAGGAAAGTGTTCAATTGCCCGTGTGTAAAGGAAAGTGTTCAATTGCCTGTGTGTAAAGGAAAGTGTTCAATTACCTGTGTGTAAAGGAAAGTGTTCAATTGCCTGTGTGTAAAGGAAAGTGTTCAATTGCCCGTGTGTAAAGGAAAGTGTTCAATTGCCCGTGTGTAAAGGAAAGTGTTCAATTGCCCGTGTGTAAAGGAAAGTGTTCAATTGCCCGTGTGTAAAGGAAAGTGTTCAATTGCCCGTGTGTAAAGGAAAGTGTTCAATTGCCTGTGTGTAAAGGAAAGTGTTCAATTGACCGTGTGTAAAGGAAAGTGTTCACTTGATAAGCAAAAATTCAAGGAGTGATTAAAACGATATTTCACAAATTTCGACCGCAGCAATGTCTTCTATGTTGTTTTTAGTACCAAATAGTAAATTTTCGTACTAAAATACCAATAACTGTAGAAGTGTTCAGTTGCAGGTGGGAAGTTAAGGTGTTCATTTGACACGCGTTACACGTATGTGTGTGTGTGTGTGTGTGTGTGTGTGTGTGTGTGTATGTTTTACAATTACGAGCATTGTTGTTTGTCGAACCTGCGGATAATTGACAAGTCAACGCCAACCTCCATATTTCTGATTGGCTAAGTACAAGTACTGTTCAGGTCACCTGAGACAAAGGGCCAAGCGACCTTTTCTGATTGAAATTTATCTGGCGTGTCGCTGTAATCGGTGTGATCGTTGTCGTCATTAATGTTTTACATTTTCATGTTCTCCAGAGCCTTGAGGTCAATTTCAGTCAAACTTGGTACAAATCATTCTTGGATAAAGGGAAGTTAAGTATTTTCAATGAATATCCATCCATCTTCTAAGGGGATATTTTCAAGAAAAACCAAAGGTTGAGGACATTGTAGAGACAGTCATTTATATATAACGTTTACTTCTTACGTGTTCTGTAAATTGTCTCTCAGTCAACCTAAATAACGCCTTCAGGAATCACAGACCTCTTGTTTACATGACATTGACAGCCCTTTACGATTCTCTACTCCAACCAATGGGCAGTTTGTGCCTTCCTCCTCCTCGATGAAAGGCGAAGATAACGAACAGTGATCAATCTCATAACTCCTATAGAGGTGAAGATAACGAACAGTGATCAATCTCATAACTCCTATAAAGGCAAAGATAACGAATAGTGATCAATCTCATAACTCCTATAAAGGCGAAAATAACGAACAGTGATCAATCTCATAACTCCTATAAAGGTGACGATAACGAACAGTGATCAACCTCATAACTCTTATAAGCAATACAAAGTAGTATATTAGAAAGAAATAGGGGTCATAAGGTGGTACAATTACAGACCCATACTGAAAACGGGAAATGGTAGTCCTAGGGCTCCTTTACCCTTCGCCTATGTATCTTGCGCCTTGTCTTCAGAGATTACAGCTATAGAGTCATTGAAGCAATTTATTGCCTACGCGATACAGAATATACCAAACTTCAGGCAAGCTGAACAACACATCCAGATATTGCAGACCTAAGATAAGATAAGATAAACTTTATTTTAAATCGGCATGTCAATACAACAACGAAACATGGAGCTTTTAGACCGAGATATAACAATGTACAACGTACATCTGTAACAAGTAACTAATGGGATACTACAAGCATAAGTCTATCATGTTTAAAGGTTTCATTTGCATACGAGAGTAAAGTCAATTCACATTAAGAGAATCATGCTTAAAAATGATTTGAATTGAAAATTCTTAGATGTTTAAAATATTGCAAGTTAATATTATATATTGATATTAAAATTTGAGGTTGAACAATTTTACACATCGAGGAAAATTGGAACGACACCAAAAAACAACGCATACAATGCATTACATATTGACTTCGTTAAACTAATGCATGGAAACATCACAAATGGCTAAATTGAGCTAAAAGTAAAGTCAATAAAAGAAATCTTTGAATAAAAACTATCTATCTAAATTAGAAATTGTAAGTTACTATCAAGCAATATTAAAAATAGATAAGAACAATGCTATAAATTAATAATCATAATAATGTACGGCATTCATATAGCGCATTGTATAATTTGTAACTACTCTCTAAACGCTTTAACAATGTAAAATGTAACACATGATAAGATTAATCAGAGCATAAAATATAACATCCAAATAAAATAAAACAATTTAAACTTCACGAGTTCATGCGACAAACCAGCCTTTACTTAAAAAAAAATATATTACAAAATATGGTTATAAGATTTCCTAAAAAGATATGTTTTGAGGTTTGTCTTAAAACTATTGACAGTGCCACACGAACGGATGTCTATCGGTAAACTGTTCCATAGTGTGGCAGCTGTTACATCAAACCTTTGATCTCCATAGGTCTCTGTACGAACGCAGGGTTGATGGACATACAACAGAAAATAACACAGACAATACACCAAAGATTAATGCATGATAACACATCACGGATCGGCTAAATTAAACTCAAAACTTAGAAACAAAGAAACAAAACATGCTGCGTAAACAACAACAAGAAAGAACAGACAGACACATATTAGATTCCGTCAACATAAAAACAATATCCTTCGTCATAAAAGGGTTCAGTCGTGTATTCCAACTTAATCAAGTTTAGGTCTACACCCTGTAATTCCTACAGCTATATTTCTACTATTGCATACAGGCATTTTGATTATAAAGAAACTTTGTATTGCCTAAATATATATCATCTTCTACGTAATCCACCAACGTGTTCTTGTTCTTCTTTCAACTATAGTCCAGCTGTACATGTCATTACTGGTGATGTTGATATAGTTGAAAATGAGAACCTCAAATCACTTATTCTAAAAGGTCCTAAATACAGGGAATCTCGGTCTTTTAATTGGGGATAGAACTTCATCTATTTATGAAAAAGAAGAACTTGATACATTGTCAGAATGGGTTAACCGCATTTATAAGAGGACTATTAAAATCCCGCATTAGACATATTAAAACAAACGTACGTACCAGCTATGCTTCTGTGTTTAGTAAACAAGAAGTGATAAAAGAATTAAATAGGTTACATGAGGAATATGTTTTGGTTTCAGCTGGCAGAGCTTGTAACAACATCGTCTTTGATTGTAAGGCTCACCATTACAACTGTATTTCAAATTAACTTGGCATTAATTCCACTTTTGGTAATCGTACTTATATTCCAGCTGTCCTGTCAAAACCATGCTTCAGTTTTAGACACATTTAATATCCCAGTCAATGGATCGAATGAATATGAGTTACCGTACCTATACTGGATTCAAAAACTACATAAAAACCCTTACAAACAAAGATACATTGCTGGATCCAGTAAGTGCTCCATCAAGCACCTATCTTTGTTCCCCACGAAAATATTAACAGCTGTGAAGGAGAATCTTCAAACTTACTGTGCGACTACATATGCCAGAAGTGGTGTTAAACAAACGTGGGTTCTAAAAACTTCTAAAGAACTTTAAGCAAACTTGAAATCGCAAAACTTTTCCCAAATCAATAACACCAAAACCTATGACTTCTGAACGCTATACACGACCATTCCTTACGATAAATTAAAGACTAGTCTTTTTGATATCATAGAAAGTTGCTTCTTCAACAAAAATGAAAAAAGAATATAATCATATCTAGTGATCACTCATCCAAAAACTTACTTTGTTAAACACCACTCTGATTCCACGCACAAGTACTTTGAGCTTGAAATTAAAAATATGCTGGAGTTCCTTATTGAAATTACCTTCGTGGTCTTTGGTGATCAGGTCTTCCGACAGTTTGTTGGAATTCCCATGGGCAGGAATTGTGTTCTTTTGTTAGCTGATCTGTTTTTATATTCCTATGAAGCAGCCTATATTCAAAAGCATCTTCGTGAGAAGAAAAAACAATTCTTGTTGTGACCTTCAATTGGACATTTAGATATATCGACGACGTTTCGTCTATTAACAATAATAACTTTCATTCATATGTCGATTCGATATATGCCCGTGAGCCTGGAATAAAAGATACCACCGAAGCACCCACATCTGCTTCATACTTAGACATTTTATTGAATGTAGACATTAACGGCAAACTGACAACTCAATTGTATGACAAACGGATGATTGCAGCTTCTCCATCGTCAACGTCCCATATTTGTGTACCGGTATTGCATTATCATCTGCATATGGTGTTTATCGCTCTTAACTGATTCAATGCGCAAGAACTTGTTCTGCGTATAGTCAGTTTCTAAATTGAGGCAAACTACTGACAAGCAAGTAGATGGTACAGAGGTTTCAACAGTCTCAATTGAAGTCAGCATTTTACAAATTCCACGGTGGTTATGATGATCTATTTCATCAATACAACCTATCATTGGGTCAAATGCTGTCTGTCGTGTTTTATAACGATTGTTATGCCGTTCTTGACACACTAATTCTGATTACGGTAACTCCGTTAACTGATCAGGATATAGGACTCACGGCAGATGTGACTAGTCGACAAGGGATGATTACTCCTCCTAGGTACCTGATCGCACCTCTGGTGTGTACAGGGATCCGTGTTTGTCCAACTATATATTTTGTATTGCTTATAGGAATTATAAGATTGATCACTGTTCGTTATCTTCACCTTTCATTACAACACTTAACATCAATAGCAGACATCATATACACACACTGTTAAGGCATAAAGCAAGAAGTAATAAATACATATCAGGATCTGATGTAGAAGTGTGGATATGAAAGTATTTATCTACAGGAACTGAAATTACAGCCATTTCCATTCCAATGGGATAGTGAAGGTTTAAAATGATTAAGATTAATTTCGTCCCAAAAATGTTTTGGGAAGCTATTTCATAGTACTGCTACAGGATACCAGTACCTGTGAGATTCCTTACCATACTCTGATGTTGAGACTGATGTAGTCTGTAAAATATTAGTGTAACGAATATTATATTTATTCTCTTTGATCTTAACTAAATCATTAAAACATGACAGAGCAAGGCCATTTATAACTCTATAAGTTTCTAAAGCCAAAGTGCTGATTCTTATTATATGTCTGCATGACATTGAGTATTCATTAGGACTTCCTTCTCCAACCAGTATATACTTTCTCATTTCTTCTCTTTGTATACTAGTTGTAGAAATAGAAATTCTAAATATGAATCGACTCCAAGACGTCACCGGGTGGTATCATTACAGTGCAAAACTGAAAACGGAAAAAGATAGCCTACTACAACCAGTGAAGTAATTGTTCCTCCCTTTCCTCATATAATAGAAATATTAACTCCAAATTTGTCTCGACACCCAGGAGGCACCAGGTGGTACCCCTACAACCCCAAACTGAAAGCGAGAATTGATACTTCTAGCTATAGGTGTTCTTTACCTTGTCGAGATGTTCCTTCCGCCTTGTCTTCAAAGATTGTGGAATCATAGCCTAAAAAACTGGAAATATACTGGTCAACAGATTTGCTGACTTAGATCAGCTGCGGAACCGATCATCCATGTATACATTAGGTATTGGTGTCCTAGCGAGCTGTCTTAATGTAAACCTTATACGGTTACTAATTAATAAATCATAAAGGTTACCAGCAATGTTTGAATTTTCCTCGGACAACATTGTATTTTTGCTATTACATTCAACTTAAAGCCGTCAAATAAGAATATGAAATAAGCTGGGAGAGTAGTTTTTAACAAGAGGACGAGACGTCTTGGTTTTGGAGCGAGTTGCCGTGTGGGTGAGATGTTCAGAAATCTCCATCTAAGCCATGTTCTGGAGTTTGTATTCTTTATACGATTTGTAGAATTGATCATTTTTTGTTATACATACCTTCTTAATTTCGAAAAATCTGTAAACCTATGCAGTGTCGGTCTCACCGTGTCTCTTTTCTCCGACTGAATTTATCCCATTTCTTTTTTGGGGGGAAAGATGTGCAAAGATATTGGAATATTGCAACATTTTAAGGGATATTTGGAGGGATTTTTAAAAATGTGAATAATTCATCAACCTTTATTACAATACGATTTATATTTAGACATTTTGGTGGACAGAAATAGTATTGTCAAGGTTTATAATAGTTGACATTATTTATTTTCCTTTCGTATAATATAAGCATAAAACATTAAACACAAGACAAAAGGCTTGTAAAATCTGAAGTTATTTATTTTCTTTTCATATTTTAAGTGTAAAGTACCAAACACACATTCTGTCAAATACTAGAGTTCGTATAGTTCCAGTTTCACGGTATTTATCTCTAACAGAATATTCCCCTAAAACACACACTAATTTCGTCATCAAATCGCCACCCTTTCATGTTCAGATAACACATGCGAAGAGGACGATTCAACATCTTGTTTTATTACATATCTTAAATTGAATTTTGACATTTTATGTAGATGATAAATTGACATACAATGACTGTCGAGAATAAACCCACCAGATGTAGTTAATCCCATATGTAAAAGTAAAATCTTGTTTTACAATCTCTGTACAACACACTGCATTTTTATTGCATTTCAAGTGCTTCCATAAAATCAGACTAGATTGCTGGATAAATTTTTCCCCCTGTTGAATCAGCCGTTTACTTGATCAAGATATAGGACCCAGGACTAGTAAAACAGATTGTGAACCAGACACCATATCGTATGTTGTATTGAGGTACATATATCCATTTTAAGGTATTCCATGTGTAATGAAAGGATAATGAACAATTTTGAATGATTTAGATCAACATAAATGTTTATTGTTAAATAATGATGAAAGTGAAGCAGATGAAATTCACATGAATGGTGAATGACCTTTTTGCACTTAAGATTTTTTGGAAGAGTTGTCTGCCCTTTGTAAAAATAAGAAAAATCTAATTTTCTAAAAATGTGTGTGGTCAATGGTTAATTTTATTTTATATTTTCATTAAGAGAAAGTGTATGTAACTTTCTACCAAGAGACCTGTATGAAAATATAATTTCTTTTTAAAATATTGTAATAAAATATGCTTTTCCCATATACTTCAATGTTAAATTTAAGGTGAAATAAATCAAGCAGTAAACAGAATTTTGAAAATTCCTATGGTGGATTATTTTTATTTGATAAACCCTTCAAAATGATACCATGATTACAAAAATTCCACCATCCATTTATTAGATATAAAATATGGTCATTATATATTGAATACCTTAAGATTATACTTAAGAAATTTACAAAACTTATTTTTATGATGAATTGGTACATTATGGAATGGAACAAAAAGAATGAAATAGCATAGTCATAAATTTGTATCTAATTCTAATCATTTTCAAAGGACCGTAAATCCCACAGTACAGGCAGTTACTAGAATATATATCTAAATTCAATACAATATGCAGTAGTTACACATTGTAAAACAATGAACTTGAAAAAATGTTACCAGAACAATATTTTCCATATTTTTTGTGCAGTATTTGCACATTAAAATATTAAACATTCATGATAGACCTATTATTTTCTTTGTGGTGAACATGCCGACAATATTTAACTATTTACATTGTTAGCTAACCTGTTTTTATATTCATATGAAGCAGAATTTATTCAAAAACTTCTACGTGAGAAGAAAAAATCTCTCGCTGTGACCTTCAATTCGACTTTTAGATATATTGATGACCTTTTGTCTATTAACAATGATAGCTTTCATTCATATGTCAATTTGATATATCCCTGTGAGCTGGAAATAAAGGACACCTCAGAGACGTCCACTTCTGCTTCATACTTAGATATTTTATTGAAAGTAGACATTAACGGCAAACTAACAATTCAACTGTATGACAAACGGGATGATTTCAGCTTCTCCATCGTCAACTTCCCACATTTATGTAGCAATATTCCATTATCACCTGCATGTGGTGTTTATATATCTCAACTGATTCGATATGCAAGAGCTTGTTCTGGGTATAGTCAGTTTTTAAATCGAGGTAAGCTACTGACAAACAAGTTGATGGTACAGGGATTTCAACAGTCTTGATTGAAGTCAGTATTTCGGAAATTCTATGGTCGTCATAACGATCTAGTCCGTCAATACAACCTCGCATTGGGTCAAATGCTGTCTGACGTGTTTCATACCGATTGTTAAGCCGTTCTTGGTACACTGATTTTGACTGCGGATAACTCCGTTTACCTATCAGGATATGGGGCTCACGGCGGGTGTGACCGGTCAACAGGGGATGCTTACTCCTCCTAGGCACCTGATCCCATCTCTGATGTGTCCAGGGGTCCGTGTTTGCCCAACTATCTATTTTGTATTGCTTGTAGGAGTTATGAGATTGATCACTGTTCGTTATCTTCACCTTGCATTTTAAAACAACTGTATAAGGTAAGTGTAAGATCATATTATGCCAATTCAAAAGTCTAAAAGCATCAATGAAATATGAAAATAAGGAACAGCGATCAATCTCATAACTCCTATAAGCAATACAAAGTAGATAGTTGGGCAAACATGGACCACTGGACACATCAGAGATGTAAGCATCCCCTGCCGATCGGCCAAACCCACCGTGAGCCCTGTATCCTAATCAGGTAATCCAATTATAATTGTATCAAGTATCAAAACATCCAATTACACTCTAAAATGCAGAATATTATTCTTCAAATCATTCTAAAAACAGGGTTTTAAAAATGTATCAGATTCACGAGAATTCCTTTTGCAGCATTTCCCCTAGCAATTTCAAGCGTTTTTACAAAGTTGTTCTTAAAAGAGATATGACCAATCACCATGCACTAATACTGACTTTATAACAGAATAGTATATGAAAAGTTTGACACCTTGCAATTAAGCACGAACACGTTTCATTTATTACCACCATTAAAATTTCATCAACATTGAAATAAGATTATCTAGATGTTGACAGAGTCAATTGTGAGGTAGAAAACCAACCGTGATAACAACGTGGAAGGAAAACATCATTAAGTGGTACAAAATTAATCCAACAACTTCAATGATAATAATGCACTGCCTTTAAATGTATAGAGCAAAGTTACACAACAAAGATAAACCAGCTATTTTTGTAGGTTTTCCTCATCACACTCTGGGAAGACAAGGAGCAATAGCTGTATATAGGCAATCAATTTTTATCATCTTTGGGTTAGAGGGTAGTAGTGTTGTTCTCGTTACCTACCAATTCAATTTCCATTTTTTCTGTGTAAACAAGTAAAACTGCAAATTTAAAACATTCATTAGAAATGTTTTAAATTCTATCTGTTGATTCAACAGTGATGAAAATCATGACTACAGTGGCGGACCCAGAGCTTGTTAACAAAGGGGCACATTATGCTGGAATGTGGGGACTTAAGGATTTTGATGATCTTTAAATTGCTTTTATAGGTTATTCTATGTAATGGGCAGAAGGAACCCTTCATATAGCGGAGGGGAATTTACTAATTAAACAATAATTATTTTGTTATGAATCCAACGTATGTTTTCGTGGATTCGTGGCATCTTGATATCGAGTTTAGTGGCATCCAGGGAACATGGAATTCATATTCTGGTCAGTTATTCTGCATACATTTTCATACCAGTAAACAATCATAATTAAATTGAAAACCTGAATAAAATGCATTCATTTTTTTAGCTTCTGAGAACACTGACAATCAGAAGAGAATTGACAACTGCCGTTCTTTTCTCGAAACATAATATGTATTGAATTCATCTAACTGATTGGAAAATTCATCTTTAGTTTTTATTTCAATTCTTGTATTATATTTCCAATTTCTTTATTTTGCCTATGGATGCGGATGCTTGAGAGTACGATCATACTCCTAAATACGCCCCTTGGAAAGGTCTTGTCTTTCATGAATTATTATTGGTTCTCTGAGGTTCTAGATTGGAATTGTGTAACCCACAGTACCAAAACATATAGTGTGCGCATGGCACTCCACAGTGATTAATTTGCATATTGATCCGTAGACGATTTGCATATTGATTATTATAAGAAATATATGTATAAAAGATGACATGACAGATGATTTTTAATTCACCTGGAACACGGTAAGCTTTTAAAACAATTTGAACACTTTGAAAGCAGCCTTATGTTCGTTCGTATTATCACTGATTTTTGCCGTAGGTTTTCAGTTTATTTAGTATTTTATTTGTAACTTATAAATATGCAGTCTGTTGCGCTGCTTTTTTGTTGGTTTCAAAGATGATGGTATATTCACCAGATGGATAAACCAAAATGGAAATACGCTAGTTATAAATCATGACGTAAATAAAATTATTTCATATCTAAATGATGGTTTAATGCCAATTTGTTTTTAAATCATTTTAAGTACTCTTATTCACCAGGTAGATATGAAAAACTCCATCTTTATGTACAAATGATGGCATGTGTTATATAATTCAATATTTGATTGCAGAATATATCCATATGAATTTCACGTACATGTAAATCACTTTTCATATGAAATTCACTTTAAAATATCTACGTTAAAATATTCACATGAATTTCACGTGAACAACAATTCACGTGAAATTCACATTTTAGGTAAAATTCACATAAAAATTTGCACAAGGAAATAATGTGAAAAGTGATTCACGTGAATTTCACACTAAACTATTCACACGAATTTCACGTGAAAGTTCTTCAATAAGTTTTATAAAACTACTGTTGAAGTTCAGTTACATTTTCTGCACTGGGGCTGTTTACATACATGCAATTCGATGGTATTAATGTGCAGGTGGGGAAAATGATGTTATGGTATTAATTTTCCGCTGTCGGTAGACGAAGCATCATTAATTTTCATAGTGGTAAATGAGAAGAATGTAAGCTTGAAAGCTAAGTAATATTTATATTTTTTCTAACCTGAATCATTATATTTGGTATGTTCAGTATTGTGTGTTTGCCCTACTCTACTTTTTTATTCTTTATAAAAGTTAAGATATTGATCACTATTCTTATTTTCATCGTCAAAAAGTAAAATGGTAAAAGAAGATAAAATGTTCAAAACAGTAAAGATACGGTGAATTTGAAATTCTTGTAAAAATAAATTTTGTCCCTTATTTTCTCTAAAATGTAACAAAAACACTATTGTTACAGCTATGTAATTGTATACAACAGCTTTATATGTAAAATGTTATCAGCATTTACGTATTATATATTTTCATGCATAAATAATGATTTTGTTGACTTAAAGAAATACAAACTTAAAATTCTAGGATTTTCAAGGTTGGTCATTATCAGAAGATGGACGGTTTCATGGTTAGAAATGCAGTTTTCGTACTCTGCTTTGTTTCTGTCATTTCAGCAGGTATGGTGTTATTATCAAAATCAAATAATGACAACTTATCAAATGATGCATTATGAAATCGTTAGAAATGTATTTATTATATTATTATTAATTTTGTATTCTCTATAATAGTTATGACATTTATCACGTTCGTTATCGTCACATTTTACTCGTTTCTCTTTGACAATATGCTATTGAAGATATGAATTATTTAAATGACCTCTTAACGTACTGTTTGGCTTTTCGGCAATGTTAAAGAAGCGTTTGTGCCAGCTCATGTAATTGCGTTAAAGTTCATCAGATAATTGTCCCGCTAAGTTTATTGTCAATATACTGATTTTATTTGCATACAACCTGTCGTTAGGTTAAATGCTGTCTCTGTGTTTCGTACTACGCTTGGATTGTTGGGCTGCTCTTTGTATTTTTAATCTGACAATAACGTCATTTACCTGAGCAAGATATATGGTTCCCGGATGGTTTAACAGGTCAAGAGAGGATGCTTACTCCTCCTATGCACCTTATCCCATCTCTTATGTTTTAGGTCTCCGTGTTTGATCTACTGTATTATGTAGAGAAATGATGTAAGCAGTGATTTAAAAACTGTTCCCATTTTTATATAATGACTGGGACTGTCAGAGGTAACATGAAGAGAAGGACACGGTATCTTATGAGAAATGAGACACGATTTTACACTTCGATATCCCTATCACAGTATATACAGCATTGTACATTAAAAATAAACCTCCCGTATGTCTGTTTTAATCATGTGCAAGGGATTTTAGTATGTTTTAAATATGTTAGACTATATAATCATGTGATATCAAATTATCACTTTTTCTCTGAAATGATTTGAAATATATGAACGACAAATCTTTGATTATATATATTTATTCAGTGAAGTGGCCAAAGGGAACGTATACATTGGTCAAGCCAAAGAGCGGATGTCCCTCAGGGTGGCTGGAAGGATGGAGAAACCAGGACAATGAAGATTATGTTAACCGAAACAGTGTAACATACAACGCTGACAATTACCAACATCACTTCTTTGGTAAACAGTAACATAGTCTCTGAATACGACCTTAGATACTTTCAGTTGTAGTTATCATGTATATTTGGTTGGATATAAGAATTTTTGGTAAATACCGTGACAAAAACAACTGACATGTTTCCATATACATGACATCACAGGTATATTGCAGGACGTGTCTCTTGTAGCGATAATGAGTGCGTCTCTCTCTGTTGAAAGATTGTGCTTTATAAATTACTACCGCCTTTAGTTTTCATCATTTACTTCATTAGTCTAATCACTAAATGAAAATAATCGTGTATGATTAATGTCAAAATTAAACTTTTAATGTTTCGTCACTTGAAATATTTCGATTTAAACTTAGTTAGCATATGCTGAACTCGAAATGAAAGACACTACATATATTAACGCCAATCTAACAACTCAACTCTCTCACAAACAGGATGATTGCAGCTTCTGCATTGTCAACGTTCTATGTTTGTGTAGCAATATTCCATTATCACCTACATATGGTGTTTATATATCTCAACCGATTTGATACACATGAGCTTGTGCGTATAATCAGTTTTCAAATCGAGGCAAACTACTGACAGACAAGTTCGTGTTACGAGAGTTTCAACGGTCTTCTTTAAAATCAGGATTTCGCAAATTCTTTGATCGTTTTAACGGTCTGGTTTGCCAATACAATATGTCATTGGGTTAAATGCTGTCTGATGTGTTAGGCCGTTCTTGGCACACTGGTTCTGACGACGAATTACTCCGTTTATACTTGATCAAGATATGAGGCCCACGGCGGGGGTCGACAGGGGTTGTGTATTCCCAACCATGCGTTTCGTGTAAATACATATATGCTACATTATATTTTGCTACTGGGGGTTTTATATGCTGATCAATTTACGATCGACACTTCTTAGGTACCGAATACCACATGTGTTATGCTCAGAGATCTATGTTTGCCGAACTATTTAATTTGTACTCGTTAAAGAAGTTATGGATTAATAGTTGTTCATTACTTTCATATTTCCATCATGAAAAACACCATTCTTTATCAATGTTAATCACGTGCACACGGAGGATTTAGACGTCTGCAAGGCATGTTTATATATCTCAACTGATTCGATATGCAAGAGCTTGTTTTGCGTATAGTCAGTTTTTAAATCGAGGTAAGCTACTGACAAACAAGTTGATGGAACAGGGATTTCAACAGTCTCGATCGAAGTCAGCATTTCGGAAATGCTATGGTCGTTATAACGATCTAGTTCGTCAATACAACCTCGCATTGGGTCAAATGCTGTCTGACGTGTTTCATACTGATTGTTAAGCCGTTCTTGTACACTGATTTTGACTGCGGATAACTCCGTTTACCTGATCAGGATATGGGGCTCACGGCGGGTGTGACCGGTCAACAGGGGATGCTTACTCCTCCTAGGCACCTGATCCCACCTCTGGTGTGTCCAGGGGTCCGTGTTTGCCCAACTATCTATTTTGTATTGCTTATAGGAGTTATGAGAATGATCACTGTTCGTTGTCTTCACCTTGCATAAAGAGATTAACAAGTACATTCTATGTTTGATAAGTTTGATTATATCTTACTTAAGATGTAACTCAATATAATGCACTCATTTAGGAATTATGCAGGAACCTTTATGAATGGTTATATGTATATTTTTCCACATCTAAAATGTATATCTTACCGCTTGCTTATATGAGAATATATATACTAAGCGTATCTAATAGATATCAATAAAATCAAAAATCATAATTCGCTTGTCCAGGCATCGATGGAACCCATCCAAAGAATATCAATATATCTTACTGCACCAAGGATCCAAATGATGTTAATGAAGAAGGCAACTGGCCAAAGGGGAGCTACTGCATTCTAAAGCATGGGAGTACATGCCCTGATGGAGGTAATTGAATATGTCATATCCCTTACTATTTAAAAAAAATCGCACCTCTTCGGTAAATTCAAATAGTGTCAAGGGATAGTGAGGCAATTCACATTTCTTCTTACTGATAAAGGTAACTGTTTTCCTTATCAATTTCTTGTCTGATGTCAAGTCCGGAATGTTCATTTGTTATTATTGAAGAGAGCCCCTACACATGTTCTAATAATGATATGAATATACGTTATAAATCTACACAACATTCGATCTTTAATTCAAGCTTTCCAGAGTGGATATGTTATTTGGGATGACGAGGACTCGAACAATGAAAACAGTAAAGGAGGAGAATTACCAAGTGGAAGTTTTGACTGGAATACAAGGATTGATTACTGTTGCAGGTACATTTCAAAACCTATGCAAAAAAGAAAAAATAGAACGTTATACCTTTATGAAAATAAAAGTTCAATAATTGAAATATTTTCACACTAAAATATTGGCCGGTCCTTTTTATTTGATGTTGGACATCAGTCAACATCGAGTGAAAGTTTGACAAATGACGCCACATAACATTTGCGGCAATACGAGGAATCCTTTAGATTGCAATGTAAATGTCAGCATCCGTCTACAACGAAATTACGGACTGGACAGGTTCGCTGAATGCAGC
This sequence comes from Ostrea edulis, assembly GCF_947568905.1. NCBI lineage: Eukaryota > Metazoa > Mollusca > Bivalvia > Ostreida > Ostreidae > Ostrea > Ostrea edulis. The sequence continues at coordinate 74,849,664 of NC_079170.1, forward strand.
GATCGCGAGATTTAACAATATTAGGAGATATTAGCAATGAAATCATCCCCGAATGGAGTCAAGATAAATGTATTAAACAAAAAAAAATTACAAAAAAAACACGGGTGGTATAGGTACCTTGTGTTGAAAACTGAACGCTTCTAAATACAACAAAAGGTCCATTCTCACGTATAATTTACGTAATTCACATTATTACAACTAAATGTAGAGTAAATCGACATCAGGAGATAATCCCAGAATTAATGTACTTACAAAATAAATAGAGTGACCATCAATTACATGTACATCTAGATTTTAAAATACAATGTATTTGTATATTTTTTATGCGGATAAATCTGTTTATTGTACTGCACTACACGTATATTATATGTGGGGCAGAAATGTACGAGAAAAAATCCTTTTTTATATTTGAGACAAAAATGAGTAAATGCATTTATTGACAATGTCTTTCATGCATGTAAATATGGGCGTAAAATAATCAGAAATATTTTTCAAATCAGTGTGACCTTCGGGCACGAATGTGCACTTAAATATACGGAAACATCAAGTTCTTTGTAAATTAGGAGGGGTGAAACTGACCTGTCTAAAAGTCTTATAAAGTGAGACAAAATAATGATAATAAATTCTGCTTTTGCCCAAACTTCAAACTTTTCCTAAATGAAATTTTGGGGGTGGGGGTGGGGTGTTGAGTACATATATTTATGAACAGAAACTACCTCGTCTTTTGTACATATACCAGGACTCGTTCCTCGCTACCTGTACATGTATAAGGGTTGAATTGATAACTGCAGGTTCTTAAGTTTTTCTCTTATTATGAACTATTCCCTCACTTTTTAACCAAAGAATAATTATGTTTTGTAATGATCAAAGTCATTTATTACATTCTTTGATATTGGTGAATGATCTGGAGCTTTCCTTGAATTTTCACATGTTCACATTTGATAATCCTGAAATTTGTACTTTATAAATCAAATTTCCGATATAATGAAAGTGTATTTTCACTCTTATGCACATATTCCTTGCTATGAAGATCGTTCATATTACTTTGATTATCCGAATGACAATGAACGATGAACGCACGGTGAACGATTTCTGAACAGTGAACACAAAACTGTAAACAGAGAGCGCACGGTGAGCGAAGGGGAAAATCGTGAAGTAGAACGTTTCAGGGACTGTAAGCATGATTTCGACAGGAGTTTTTTATGTTCAGAATCTTGATTTTCCGTACTTTGGTTTTTTTGTTTTTGTTTTTTTTTTTTAGCTCCAATACAAATATTCATCGATATTTTGCTACACTTCATGGTTCTATGATTTATCCGGGCTTGAATAAATTGTCAGTGCCTCCCGGTTTTCGTAAAAGGCGATTAAAGGGTAGACCAAACTTGTGCAGCCTTTCACCGGTAATTATCACGTCTTCATATGAGTGAAAAATTCTCAAGCGGGCGTTTAACAACATACAACCAACCAGTCAATCTAAATTCCATTAATATTATCTTTTGGAGCTCCAATACCTGGCTCCCATCAATCACAACAGAAAGAACTATGGTAATACGCCAAAATAGTGATGGATGTGTACAATTCTATAATATTATGTCCCATTAACCTTTATAAGAAGCAGGCGTATACGGCCTAACAAATGATTAAACATTTTGTTCATGAGCAACCTACTCTGTATTGTAGAAGTGACAGCCCCTTCTATACAGGTATACAACTTCCAACATCGAAACCTTTTTATCTGTTGAAACACAAAGACAGCCACTTCTGCCCATCTGTCATCGGAATGTCTGTGAGAGAGGAATACGTGTATACAGATGATGAGAACGACGACAATATCAATAGTGTACACGGAAGTCATCCATACGGACCGTTTAGCGGAGGAAGGAACCACAAGCTTTACTATTGTTACTATTGGTCACATTAATAAAGCACTGTCTCATGACAGTAATACACAAACGTTTGCTCTGCCTATGGTCAGTTTTTAAATCGAGACAAGCTATTGACAAAGAATTTGATGGTACAGGGGTTTCAAAAGTCTCCATTGAAATCAGCATTTGCCTAATTCTATGGTGGTTATAACGATCTAGTTCGTCAATACAACCTATCATTGGGTCAAATGCTGTCTGGTGTCCTTCATACCGATTGTTAGGGCGTGGGAAACCGGGGGTTGTAAGACCAATACATTAAGGTATTCAATGTATAATGACCATATTTCATATCTAATAAATGGATGGTGGAATATTTGTAATCATGATATCATTTTGAATGGTTCATCAAATAAAAATAATCCACCATAGGAATTTTCAAAATTTTGTTTACTGCTTGATTTATTTCACCTAGAATTTAACATTGAAGTATATGGGAAAAGCATGTTTTATTACAATATTTTAAAAACAAATTATATTCTCATAATAATGTATTAGTAGAAAGTTACATACACTTTCTTTTTATGAAAATATGAAATAAAATTAATCATTGACCACACACATTTTTAGAAAATTTGATTTTTTTTATTTTTACAAAGGACAGACAACTCTTCCAAAAAGTCTTAAGTGCAAAAAGGTCAGCTTCTAATCATTTACCAGTCATGTGAATTTCATCTGCTTCACTTTCATCATTATTTAACAATAAACTTTTATGTTGATCTAAATCCTTCAAAATTGTTCATTATCCTTTCATTATACATGGAATACCTTAATAAGAACTTTCTTTTGAATTCAGATTATAATTGCCTTGTTTTATGCTAGCTAGGCACGTGCATGTAGACTTAGGGGTAATGATTGTGTCCTGTTCAACAATAAATATTAATTGCATTTTCATATGCAATAGGCATATCAAGTGCTCCCTCGTATTTTTTAAATTTGATAGCAGAATTAAATGGGAAGAATATAGTATGAATGAATGATTATAAGTTTTGTTTAGTCACGTGTTATATGTCGACCTTTCAACTTAATGAGAATCGTGTAATTAGTATTGATACTAACCTCACTTTTATAAGAAACGTTCCCGCCGCTTTCATTTACCCCATGCGATATTACTGAAGTACAACCTTCACGGTCATTCCAGAGACGTTGAGAAATATAAACTTAATTTTATATTATTACTGGAGTTCTGATAAGATTCACATTTTCTTGTATGATTTTATAAGCACTCTTATTTCAACTTCAGAGTACTTGTGCGTGGAATCAGAGTGGTGTTTAACAAAGTAAGTTTTTGAATGACTAATCACTAGATATGAATATTTTCGTTTTCCATTTTTGTCGAAGAAGCAACTGTCTATGATATCAAGAAGTCTAGTCTTTAATCCATCGTGAGTAATGGTCGTGTATAGTGTTGAAAAGTCAAAGGTTTTGATGTCATTGATTTGGGAAAAGTTTTGCGATTTCAAGTTTACTAAGACTTCTTTAGAATTTTTTAGAATCCACATTTGATTAACACCACTTCTGGCATATATAGTCGCACAGTAAGTTTGAAGATTCTCCTTCACAGCTGTTAATGTTTTCGTAAGGACCAAAGATAAGGGCCTGGTAGAGCACTTACTGCATCCTGCAATGTATCTTTGTTTCTAAGGACTTTTATGTAGTTTAGCAATCCAGTATAGGTACGATAACTCATATCCATTCGACCCATTGGCTGGGATATTAAATGTGTCTAAAACTAAAGCATGCTTTGGAAGAATTGCATCTTTTGAAATAGCAGTTGGAGTATAAGTACGATTACCAAAAGTGGAATTAATGTCAAGTTCGTTTAAAATACTGTTGTGATAATGAACCTTACAAACAAAGACAATGTTGTTACTAGCTTTGTCAACTGGAACCAACACATATTCCCGATGTAACCTATCTAATTCTTCTATCACTTCTGGTTTACTAAATACAGAAGGATATATGGTACGTACTTTTGTTTTCATATGTTTAATGCAGGGTTTTAATATTCCTCTTATGCTTTTAACCTATTCTGACAATGTATCAAGTTCTTCTTTTTTCATGTTTAGCCCATCGTCTGTCATAACCTTCGACAGAGTTAATAATAGAGATGAAGTTATACCGTCAATTGAAAGATCGCTGTTCTCTGTATTTAGGACCTTTTAGAATAACTGATCTGAGGTCCTCATTTTCAACTATATCAACATCACCAGTAAAGACAGCTGGACTATAGTTGAAAGAAGACGAAGAACAAGAACACGTTGTTGGATTGCGTATAAGATGGTCTATATCTGGGCACTGCAAAGTTTGTTTATAATTCAAAAATTTGGATGCAATAGCAGAAATATAGCTGTAGGATATACAAGGTGTAGACTTGAACTTGAAATAAGTTGGAATGCTCGACTGAACCCTTTTATGAAGAAGAATGTTGCTTATACCAGTTATGATAGTACTATTAATATATAAAAACAAAACGTTCAATAATGTACTGCCATTGCTAAATAAAGGAAAGAATAATCGTGATAACTGGTTATGGGTTTTATGCAGTAGCTGCAAACAGCATATGGGAAGCCACCGGTTATATACTAATCACATCTTCGTTTCACATTGGTGAGTCCACTTAGTGCATTTGCATTAGTTTGCTTTTTTCAAGGTCTATGCAAAATTTCCATGTCAAATTGTGCCAACTCTTTCAGCCGGCGAGTAAGTTTTCCTTTAATGTCCCTGATCCACATAAGACTCTTATGAACAGTGCGAACCACGAATTGCCTGCCTTCAGGATAATTCTTTCAGGTGATCTGGTGATAGATTAAGTAAGCTAGGAAGGTCAAATCCTTAATTTGAGATCTTGATCTAGGTCAGGATTTCACAACTTCAATTTTGAATGGAGCAACAGTGAGTCCTTCCCTAAAACTCCCCTCTCCATACGGACGAGATCACATTTCTTTGGCTTTAGCTTAAGGGAGTACTCACGAAGCCTTTGCAATAAATTCCATAGTTGTGCCAGTCCATCAGTAAAATATCTTTTAAGGGCCCAGTTGCACGAAGATGAATTAAATTTGACTGGCAGTTAACGTCTAATTAACACTATGTAAATGTAAGAGTTAATGGGAAGTTAACTGTCTGTTAAAGTTAACTAACCATCGTGCAACTGGGTCCGGACAGTAATGTCAATTAAATAAACCAATACTTTATTCCTGTTGTGAATTCAAGACTGTAATATTCATTAACTGTGTTAAATACTATTTCTTAAATTCTTCATATTGTTCTACATCAATATTTCATAACTGTATAATAATTATCTTAAAAGTGATATATCGTTTCCCGTAATATGACGTCACATTTACTTATGCATTGTGACGTCATCACAAGTAAGTAGTTCAAATTAAATAGTCAAAGTGAACAGTTGGGTTGTCCATTCAACACGATTCTCTCCCACATTGTTGGTGCCGTGACCATGGAGAAACTAAAGGCAATCCGAGCAGGGAATAAAGCAGCTATTACGCGTTCTATAAATGCATTGCTAAAAGAAGATATGGACCCCGTCAACATACAGAAAATGTATGAAGGAATACTCAAGAAGAGGAAAGTTTTGGAGAAGCTTGATGAGGAAATTCTCGAGGCTATTTCCGCAGAGGACGCGGAATCAGAGATTGTAAATTCAGGTGAGTATTACTCTTTCTTAGACAAAGAACTTACACAGATAGAGACCCGCTTCAAGTTGAGTTTAAGGATATTTCAGTCAATTTCTTCTGAATTAAACCCCAGTGCCACGGAATTCCACATGCCGTTACCGGCCCCGTTACAAAGCAGCTCCTCATTTGGATCACAAAACCACAAACTTCCAAAACTATCACTCCCAATGTTTAATGGAAACATTCTAGATTGGCAAACTTTTTGGGATTCTTTTGAGACGACTATTCATTTGAATCATACACTTACGGATGTTCAGAAATTTTCCTATCTCAAATCGCTGTTGGAATACGGTGCATCAAATGTTATTGCTGGTCTCGCTCTCACAAACAGTAATTATGAAAAGGCTATCGCATTGTTAAGAGAAAGATATGGTCAGAAACACAGAATTATAAATGCGTACATGAAATCTTTGTTGAATTTATCACCCCCGCAATCCAACTTGTTTAGTCTGTGGGAATTTTATGACATTGCTGAGTCGTACATTCGTGGTCTTGAATCACTTGGACAAGAAGAAGAAACATTTGGTACAATGTTAATTCCCATTCTAATGGACAAGTTGCCGTCAGATGTGAAAATTAATATTACCCGTCATAACGGAAGTGACCACTGGACACTAGAATCCTTACGCCGTTGCATATTGCATGAAATCACAATTCTAGAGGCAGGAAGCTCCAATTCATCATTGAATAATGTTTTGCCAACTGCAAATTTTCATACCAGTGCTCGATCATCAAAAGAGAAATCCAATCGCAATATTACGCCATTCCAGCGCAGCCCCAAGAAATGTGTGTATTGCAAGGAAAATCATTTTCCAGGAGATTGTCCGCTAGATTATAACAAGAGACTTGCAATTGTAAAGGAGCATAGACTTTGTTTTAACTGCTTGGGACATCATCAGGTTTCAAAATGTCAATCAAAGGGTACCTGTCGTAATTGTCACTAAAAAAAAAAAATCATACTTCGTTGTGTAGAAAAAACAGCAATTCAGACATTGTAACAAATACAGAACATCAGTCTCAGAAATCTACCGACATTTCTGTTGATAGTAGTATCATACAGGAAATCGCCCAATCTCAGAATGTAGATGACGAGTCAGTACTTCACAGTGCTTCTACATCCGTTACTTTATTAAAGACCGCCGTCGCCACAGTTTCATCTTCACCAAGCGCGAATTCGTTTACATGTGCGAATATTTTGTTTGATGAGGGAGCCCAGAGGTCTTTCATAACGGAAGAATTAGCAAACAATCTTCAGGCCAAAGTATCAGGAAATGAAAGTTTGAATATCGCAGCGTTCGGAGATAAAACCGCAAAGTCAGTCAGACATTTGAACAAAACTACAGTATACGTTGAAACAGATTCCGGTGAAAAGGTTCCCGTAGAAGTTTTAATTGTGCCTAATATTGCCGCTCCAATTCATACAAATCGTGTGTCAGTAAATTCATTGCCACATTTGAAAAACTTGAAATTAGCACACCCCGAAAACAGTGACACGTCATTCAGTGTTTCATTACTTATAGGGGCAGATTTCTATTGGAGTTTTGTTGGGGATGAAATCATTCGTGGAAATGGTCCTACTGCTGTGAGCTCAAAGCTAGGATATTTGATTTCGGGACCTACACGCATTTCTAATTCAACATCGAAAGTCCAGACTTCAATGCACAATGTGCTTACCTTTCACAAAAACGAGGAAGTTAATATCGCGAGATTTTGGGAAATCGAGGATATTGGAGAGAAAGATGGTCTATTACACAAAAAGGCGGAAACCTACGGACAACATTCCATTTCATTTGAAAACGGACGTTATTCAGCTAAACTTTCCTGGAAAGACAGCTGCGCAGAATTCCCGACAAACGAAGTAATCGTTAGACGACGGACCAAAAACGTCATCAAAAGATTAGCAAGTGATGGTGATATGTTGGACATTTACAGCAAAATAATACAGGAACAAGAACCCCGCGGTTCCATCGAGAAAGTCGACATTAGCGAAGATACCAATTCAACCAGGAAACACTATATTCCTCATCACCCAGTAGCCAAAGATTCGTCGACTACTCCAATACGCATCGTATATGATTGTAGTTGTCGCATGAACGGGAAAAGCCCCAGTTTAAATGATTGTCTCGACAGCACCGCACCAGATCTAAACAACTTGAGAGGAATTCTATTGCGCTTCAGAGCAAAACAGTACGCCGTTACGACCGACATTGAAAAGGCTTTCTTACAAATAAATCTGGACAAGTCCGACCGCAATGTCACCAGATTTTTCTGGCTAAGTAATCCACAAGACCCTACCAGTGCGCTCATTGTATACATATTTAAAGTAGTTCTTTTTGGTGCTACGTGTTCTCCCTTCATACTTGGAGCAACGTTACTTAAACATTTTGACAGAAACCCGTGTGAAACATCGACGGAACTGTTAGAGTCACTTTATGTCGATAATGTACTTACAAGCTTTCCAGACCAATCTACTTTGTTGAAGTTTTACAAAGATTCTAGAGTCTTATTACAAAATGGTGGATTTAATCTACGATCTTGGAACTCCAACAACCATACTCTGCGTGAGTTAGCAAAAGAAGAAAATGTCCTTGACACTGATAAAGAGATCAAAATTCTTGGAATGCGATGGGATTGCGAGACAGATTACCTGAAGTTTCCACAACTTAAACTTAAAACGTATCCAGAAGGAGAAAAAGGAGAAATTACTAAGAGAGAAGTTCTACGGGAGTCGTCCAAGATATTTGACCCACTCGGACTGCTCAGGCCGGTTACAGTAAGAGCGAAGATATTTATGCAGGGTATTTGGAAACTGGAATGTAGCTGGGATCAATGTTTACCACACGAATTCCAAGAAAATTGGAAATTACTTGCACTCGACCCACAAGAATGTACAAATATTGAGATTCAGCGATACCTTCACACTGACTCAAAGGAAACTCCGGCACTCCACGTATTTACTGATGCAAGTCAGCGCGCTTATGGAGCTTGTGCTTATCTCGTCACCAAGGACACATCTTGTCTTGTTATGGCTAAGAACAGGGTAGCACCTATAAAATCTCAAACATTGCCACGTCTTGAATTAATGGGTGTAGTAATCGGCGCAAATATAGCCAACCATCTGAAAACAGTATTAAACTGTAACATTTTGGTGTGACAGTCAGATCGTTCTGTCTTGGTTAACATCATTAAAGGATTTGAAACCATTTGTCAGAAAGCGTGTAAAGGAAATCACGGATTTAACAGAAGGTAGTGTTTGGAAATACTGTCCTACAAAGTCAAACCCCGCGGATTGTCTCACACGTGGAGAAACAGCGGAAAAATTCTTGAGTAACAAATTATGGATGAATGGCCCCAAGTGGATACACGATGAAAGTGCTTGGCTAATTTGGAACCGATCTACAGATACAAGTTCATCAGCTGTACTGAAGGTGGATTGTGAATTAAGTACCACAGACACCTGTACAGAATCAGTGAAAACAACGGAAAACACTACAGTTGACGCTTCGAGATTTTCTTCATATAGCAGATTACTCCGTGCAACGGCCTACGTACTTAGATTTATTGAAAATTGTAAAACTTCAAAGACACAGAGGAAAACAAGCGTACTTACAGCAAAAGAGCTTTATAACGCTAATGTGATAATTTTAAAAGAAACACAACGCGATGTATTCAAGCAGGAAATCAACAATCTGTCAAACCAAAATTCAAAGAGAACTGCTATCACAAAGCAATTAGGACTGTATCTGGACAACGAAGGGCTTCTCCAATGTAGAGGACGTATTCATAATTCATCGCTTGACACGGAAACGAAATTTCCCGTCCTTCTACCAAAGAAACACCTAGTGACGAGGTTGATCATCCTAAATTCCCATGAAAGTGTTCTACAAGCAGGAGTGAATTCCACGATTGTCAAAATACAGCAGAAATACTGGATTCCACATATTCGCCAATGTGTAAAAGGAATTTTGAGAAAATGCATGAACTGCAAAAAGATTATTGGAAAATCTTTTCCAGCGCCAGATCCTCCGCCGTTACCTAAAGACAGACTTCGAGAAGAATCTCCGTTTACTGTGACAGGAATTGATTTCGCAGGACCTCTCTTCGTAAAGGAAGTTAACAAGTCTCCAAGAAAGGTATACATTTGCCTATTTACGTGTGCCGTTACAAGAGCCGTTCACATTGTGTTAGTGGAGGATATGTCAGAGGAGACATTCATTAGAGCATTTCGGAGATTTGTTGGTCGCAGATCATTGCCAGAAATTGTTATTTCCGATAATGCATCTACGTTCAAGGCAGCAGCATCAGATATAGACAATATTCTTCACTCCACTAAAGTTCAGAATAAGTTTTCATCTTTAGGTACAGTTTGGAAATTCATTCCATCTAGAGCTCCCTGGTATGGTGGATGGTGGGAACGCATTATTTGCATGATAAAATCTACAATCAAAAAGGTATTAGGAAAAGCTCAAGTCACATCATCGGAACTTAATACCTTATTAACAGAAGTGGAATGCATGTTGAACAACAGACCCATTACGTATAAATTCACAGATCTTGAGGACCCACAGCCACTTACACCCTCCCATCTTCTATACGGACGGAATCTGGATGTATTACCTTACTTCAAGCCACCGGAAGAATCTCTACAACCAATCAACATGAAACGTATCGATGTGTGCAAAAGAGTTATTCGACAAAGAGATATTCTTGATCACTTCTGGAACAGATGGAGAAATGAGTATTTGACATCACTTCGTGAGTTTCATCGTACGGCCGGAAGAACTGTACAGGATATTAAAGTCGGTGATGTTGTTCTCGTCCACAATGAAGGAAACAGACTATTATGGAAACTTGGCCTAATCAAAGAGTTGATATACGGAAGAGACAAATATACCAGAGCAGCAATTCTAAAGACTGATACGGGACTAATAAATCGTCCTATAACTAAGTTATTTCCACTGGAGGTGTCATTAGAAAATAAAACTGATGAAGTATTAAAATTACGAAGAAGCGATCGTCTGAGAAATTAACTTTTCGGCGCCCCCAGGATGTTGTGAATTCTATTCAGCGCCCCCAGGATGTTGTGAATTCAAGACTGTAATATTCATTAACTGTGTAAAATACTATTTCTTAAATTCTTCATATTGTTCTACATCAATATTTCATAACTGTATAATAATTATCTTAAATGTGCTATATCGTTTCCCGTAATATGACGTCACATTTACTTATGCATTGTGACGTCATCACAACAAGTAAGCAGTTCAAATTAAATAGTCAAAGTGAACAGTTGGGTTGTCCATTCAACACGATTTTCTCCCACAATTCCAAGTAATCCCTTGAAGAACTAGTTGCATGACTCCCCGAAAATTTGCCGGGACATTTGCTATTCTGGTGTGCCCCACAAGACTATAGTAAGTAATAAATGCAGGAGTTTTCTGCGATCCTACTCGGCGATCGGAATTTGCTAATAGTCAGGGGCTAAATCTAAAGTTTAAAAGAACCTGGTCCCCTGTAAAGTATCTAAAACAATCTCCTGTAAGAGATAGGGGAAGGAATCCTTTATCATTCTACTGTTTAATTTGCTGTAATTGATGCACCATCTAAAATTTCCATCTGTTTTCGTCACTAAAACTGGTGTTGAAGACAATTCCGAACTATACTACTAAACTTCAGAGTAATTCAGTTCTTTGTTTTAATAATGGCATCATTTATTACAAAAATATACACAATATTAGTTGACATAAAATATTTCCGGATACTTCTGCATAATTCTCGTCAGGGGTCCATTGGATTGAATGTATTGAATGTATTTTATTATGATTATTATTTTACATAAGACATATATATATATTATATAAAAATACATAATATCACTGTGTGTATAATAACATATATCAATTATTTGTTGCAAGTATTGTTCAAAGTCAGAAAAACATCATATATTGTCGACTGACCAGTTTTATTGACCTTAGTGATAAAACCACGATTTTCTCATTAATCACTCGGATTAGATAAATAAATAACACACCTACCTTCAAGGTAATTAAATTCCTTTACTTTCATCCAAATATTCCAAATTGGTTGGGACTTTCGTGGCCGAGTGGTTAGAGCATTGCGCTCAAAATCACACGGCCTCTGACCTCTGTCGGCGCGGGTTCGAATCCCGCTCGTGACGGTAAGTGAGACAGTTTCCCAGTTTACTTTCGGAAGGTCGGTTGTCTCTCCCCAGGTACATTGTATCTGGGTTCTCTCTTCCACCAATAAAAACTGGGCGCCACCATATAACTGAAAAATTGTTGAGTGTGGCGGAAAACATCAAAACAATCAATCAATCAATCAATCAAAACAATCCACCAAATTCATTGGTACGTTAATTGAATATATTTTCATTAAAAAAAAGGCCCCTTTGTAGTCCTAAAACTGTGACGTCACCTATTTCGGTGACCATTGTTAATATAGGTTTGCCAGAAGTTTGTAACTGTAAAAATATATATAGGAGGAATGTGCAACTAAACGTCAATGAATAACATAACATAGTGTAAAGTTCTATACTTTTGGTATATTTTATATCAATTTGAAGGCTTGCTTCAAAAAGTAATAAGTATATGGGCTTATTTTGGGGGTGCTCGTGCTAATTCTGTGCACACTCTTCTTCTAGTAGTTCATTTTCGAAAAAAAAATTGAAGATGTACTCTGTTTGCGAACACTACGGCGAAATTGATGACGCAATCTACACCGGAAACAACAATGCGAACACGAAAACAAAAAGTAATCGATTCTGGTCAGTCACCGAAATAGGACAGTCAACGATATAACGTTGATGTAGATATAGCAACAGTAGATTAATATAGAACTTACTTAAGGAATAATATATAAACAATGCAGTCGTAAGTTGACCGTATAGTTATAATGATAAATATTTAAGGTTAATATATACTGACCTCTTCACAGTAGTCAAGTTACATTAATTTACAAAGATGTTCAAAACATGATGTGCAGTGCTTTTGAGGTTATTATGCAACATTGAAATATCCCCTGATGTGCAAAATATTTCTAAATTAGAAATTCATAAATTTACGACCAAAACTGAAAAGCACTATAAATATCACACACATGCTTATATAAAACTTATACGGTACTAATTTTGATGCGCATTTCGAAAAATAATGTCTCTTCAGTGATGCTCAACCGAAATGCTTGAAATCCGAAATAAAAATGATGTTTTAGAGCTATTATAGCCAAAAACAGTGTGCCAAAGAAAGTGGAGTCAAAATCGTCTAAGGATAAGAGCTATTCATGAGGGAGATAATCCTTAATTTTGAAATGAATTTCTAAATTCTATAACAGCAATTGAATATACTTCCGTATTTTCAAGCTAGTAACGAAGTACTTAGCTACTGGACTGTAGAGACCCTTATATGATTATTTGTATCATTGAATTACGAAGATAACCAAGGGAGAATATACCGATACTGATATTGGGCTGAGTTGTAATTCGATACGCATATCGAATTTGTTCAATATTATAATTCTTTATGTTTTTGGGAAGATAAGTTTTTCTATACTTAATCTACATTACTTACACTTTGTGAACAATTCTATCTGTACTGCCCAGCAAAAACTGTCCGTGATAACATGAACAAATTATGCAACCAACGGCTATGATACTGATACCCAATTAAGAAATGAAAAAATACGAATACTGATAATATGATTGATTGATTAATTGAGGTTTTACGTCGTTTTGGCAATATTCCAGTCATTTTACGGCGGCTGATAATATTAGTAATAATAATAATACTAATAGTAATAACAATGGTAACAATGTTAATAATGATAATAGTATTTTTTTTTAAAAACTATGTTAAATATAACAATTTAAATTATAAAGTAAAAAGATGTTGTATAACTACAGGTATATATCATGTATGGTTGTGTAAAATAATGCACTTGATCGACATCCGTGACCTAGCAAGATTCTAGACGATCTAATTTTAAAACGATGTTTATCAGAGTTGAAAAAAAAATATTTAATTCTTGCATTGTCATAACACTGCCCGTTCTAGAAACAAAGGCTCGGGGAAACTTTTGTGCAAATAGATTGTAAATTTTGTGGTAATAAGCACTCATTAAAGACTCATTAATCATTCTACATGTACGTGCGCTATACGGACTAAAATTGGGAAACACACATCTGGGAATTAATTGGACTTAACAGCCGATTTGAGGCAGTTTATGAGTTCAGCTCCATCAGACACATTTTTTCTTTAATTTCAATTTTTTTTTGGGTAAACTTTGGTTAGATTTACTGTGGGTTATTAGATTTTACATTTATCTATTGCTCTGTAAATAATTGTAATAAACTTAAATCTTAAATCCTTCTGGTATTCTGTTATTTGATCCATAACAAAATCCATATTGGGTTTGGATATAATAATGTATGAATATCGCATATAGCTGAAGTTAACATTGAACATTTTCACTCCGGGAAACCATTCTCAACCGAGGCGTAGCTGAAATTTTACTGCTGTTATACCGAACGAAGCTCGGACAGGCCGAAGGCCCATCAGCGAAGCAAGGCTCTAAAGGTAACACGTATGTAAAAGAAAAAAGTCAAAATCAGCAAAAGAAAAAGAGATAATCTCTAAATACGTTCAATGAAATTTTCGTGATCCATATGGGCGCCGCCATTTATATTTGTGTTTTATTTTGAATGCCAATAATAGAAGACTCTAACATGCAATTCGTAATTTAAACACTCAGTTTAAGTGAATAGTATAATTATCATTGTAACAGGTTTTAGCAAATAAATACATATAAAACCGTTATACGACTAAATAGATGAACGAGTCCATGAGTTTCTTTGAATAAGAATATACGATAAAATTACGGTTACCTTTTTACCTTTAATTTTGAATTTATTGGTTAATGCTGTATAGTTTTTACGGCCTTTTTCATTGCATACGGAATGTATTATTGTTGTTTATAACTGTTTGCTTTGAAAAAGAGAAAAAAGCAATTGAAACTCCTCAAATGTCTCGCGCACTCGACATAGATCTCTATGTTGAGTGCGCGAGACATTCGAGGAGTTCCGAGTGGAGAAAAAAGTCGAGGCTAAATGTGACGTCACAATACACAATTTACATCGCCTTGCGTTTTATTTCCCGCGTTCAATGGATAGGCGGATCATGTAAAACTGTTGTCCCCATATAAACTCCTTTAATATTGAGATGTTACTGGGTGTTTAGCGCAAGGAAATTTCATTCAAAATATATATTTTTAAATGAATCATAATCTACCGTACTTAACGGAATTATGATTACCACTCGGGACACGGAGTTACGTATATGCTTCGCTCGGTCCAGCGGTCACACCGTATACATATTATAAACAACAAAGCAGAGAAAATAACGTCTGTTGGCATTTGATCCATCACTATCATGCAGTGTTTTGTATATACTGTAAATGCAGGTATTCAGGGTTATTACAAACACTCAAACGACGGCATCTAACAATTTGCGGCAAACCGTACGTGGATGAATTTGACGCATGTGGTATTTTTTATACAATACATAATGCATCATCCGTTGTCAAATAATGTTACCGTTGCTAGATATCATCATCCCGTGGTGCGTAGTTTCTGTTTTCAGAGAGTAACAAATGTTGTTTTTTCAAATGCTCCTCGACCAATCGGATTCGTCTAAATTAAAGACAATAAATACTAATTGATATATCACATATATATCATGGTGAATAATACAGAATCACAGACCGGGTGTTATGATGAAGAAGAGCAGATGAAGAAAGACACACTCGTATTGTTAAGACAAATACCACCTGTGTAGAAAAGAAACCTAGAATTATCGGCATTATGGAATTATGGAGATGCCAAGACAGAATGTACCGGTACTAATATCTGATTGGTACTAATGTAACTTTAGTGGACTTTCTCAGTTAATTCAATATATGGTATGAAGCACTGACCTACAATAACAGACGAAACACATATCAAACATAAAGAAATGATACAAAAACATGACAGCGACTACTAAAATAAGTCACCAACAGTAAACATGCTGTATTTTAAGAATGAATATACGTGATAATACCGTAAATAATTTGAAATTTGAATTTTACAAACTACATGTGGATAACATTTGAACATCATCATTTCAATGCTACTGATTTTGAATTGAAACTAAATGGATGTTGAAAATGAGCTGGTAATTCTTTGCCAAAACTGCAAATATCATTATCCAATGGGGTAAGGGTTTGGGAGTTTATAGAAGGGGTTCTGATACATCCCCTAGAGTGGAGCCAGGGTTATCTTGTATGAATATACTAGTACCCTTTTTTTATCGTGGACCTTTTTCATTTTTAAAATAAGTTTAAAAATAAAGTTACACATTTTCTAATAAAACAATATTATTTTTTTATTTAAACAGGATAGCACAGTCAGATTCAAATGACTAGTTTACATTGTGGCCCTGGATAAACCATATATTCACGGACAGATATATGAGAAAATAGATAGCGTAACTGCAAAATGTATGCATAAAATATATGCCCGATATCACCGGGAGAAAATATAGAAGGCTCGGGAATAGAAAAAAAACCGAGTTGGATATAAATCACATCAAACCATACATCATGGAAGATTCTTTTTATCACATGCAGTATTCAATTATGTTACTGCATTATTGGGAATGTTACCTCAAACAATTAGGCTGAAGGTAGCAGCCACTAACCAGCAGTCAATGAGGCCATACAAATTAACAGCCAATAATAAAGTTCATCAGAGTACTGCGAGTACTCAGACGGAATACTAAAAAGTAACGCATAATATATCAAAATTGATATTTTTTCAAACAATTAATCAACAAATTTTAATTACTTTCATACGTGAAGGAAATTCAGCTCACCCGAACGTTTCTGACGTTACATCACAAAGTCCAAAAAGGAGTATGCAGGCAAAGAAGAGGACTCATAGGACTTTCATTTCCCGCCTTCAGTTTGAGGCTGTAGGGGTACCACCTGACCTTAGGATCCCCTATTCTAACCAGTGGACATTTTGTCCTTCTCTCACACAAGGTAGAAATAGGGACCCAAAATCTGCCCCTACACCCTGGAGTCCCCTGGTAGTACCCTTACAGTCTCAGACTCAAAGCAAACAATAAAAAGTCTAAGGGGTCCCTATCTCCTTCCGTTTTGCCTTGACATAAAACATTCGCGGCATAAGAAGCCATTATGAAACTGCTGTATTGAGTATCAGAACAATCGATATTAAATATGGTAGACAACATTTGATCCAAGGATAAGTTGAATTGGCAAATTAGATCATTATAACTAACATATAATTTGCGAAATGCTGACTTTCCTAAATACTGAACGTTTGGCAGAGGATTAACTATCTTTCTTTACGTCTTAGGCTTGACGCAGCCTTGTCACAAATCGGTCTAAAACTCAGAACCTTCCGGTTTCGAAGCGGATATGTTACCATTGCGATACCACGAAGGGTTCATGAAGTGTTTTTGTTTGTCGTTAACATAATCATATGCTCATAAAATCATATGCAGGTATGCAACAAATGTGGAAGATTCGTTGATATCTTTCATTTTGAGTTTGCTAGGATTAATCAAATCTACATAGGGGTAAAATGAGTATTATCAATAAATAACACGTCGTCGATCTATCTAAATGTCAAGTTGAAGGCCACAGCAAGGTATTGTTTTTCTTTTCGTGAGGTTTAATATTTTGATTATAGTATTGGTAAGCGTCTAACATTGCCATGGATAACCACAAGAGGTGTTTTCACACCGTGCTTTATCCTCGCCCATATCATAACAGACCCTCCCCCAAATATGTCGCGTTCCATTATGCAATCATCAGAATATCGCTCACCACGACGTCGATAGACACGTTGTCGTCCATATGACCCGTAAAATGTAAAACAAGACTCGTTAGTGAACAACATCCTTCTCCAATGGGTCAAACGAATTTCTAAATTTTATAACAGCAATTAAATATACATCAGTATTTTCAAGCTAGTAACGAAGTACTTAGCTACTGGATTGTAAAGACCCTCGGGGACTAACAGATCATCAGAGGCCTCAACATATTCACAAAGCATGGACATATCACAATTTATATACATACAGATAAGAACTAAATGAAAAGAGACATTAAACACACGAGTATCATTGAGGATCAAAATAATGTTTTAGATAAGCTGATTTAAAAGATGTGGTAGTTGTGCATTTTCTTATAAAATCTGGTAATGAGTTCCATAAAATTGCTGCTGAAATGATAAAAGATCTTCTAAAATATTCTGTTTTGATTCTTGTAACATAAATAAAATTAGTAGAGCTCTTTCTTGTATTTCTTGTGTTTACCTCATTCACAAATCTAAAAATATGCAAATACTCCGGAGTCATATGATCAGGATATGGGGCTCACGGCGGGTGTGACCGGTCAACAGGGGATGCTTACTCCTCCTAGGCACCTGATCCCACCTCTGGTGTGTCCAGGGGTCCGTGTTTGCCCAACTATCTATTTTGTATTGCTTATGGGAGTTATGAGATTGATTACTGTTAATTATCTTCACATTGCATGATGTAAAACTTTAAACATAAGAATAATATTTCGATAAATAAAATAGTCAATCAAAGGCATCCATCTCAAATCTGATAGCCTGTAAGAAGTTGACACTGAATGAGGTACACTGATATGTAAAATGATCCTTGCTGCCCTCTTTTGTAATTTTAAAAGCCTATCAATATTTGTCTAATTCTTTGTATCCTGCCATACTGTACAACTATAATTAAAATTAGGAAAATCAGTAGCATTGTAAATACGGATAACTCCATTTACCTGATCAGGATATGGGGCTCACGGCGGGTGTGACCGGTCGACAGGGGCTGCTTACTTCTCCTAGGCACCTGATCCCACCTCTGGTGTGCCCAGGGGTCCATGTTTGCCCAACTATCTATTTTGTATTGCTTGTAGGAGTTATCAGATTGATCACTGTTGGTTACCTTCACCTTTTATACATTGTTTGCAAAACGAAAATTATATCAAAATGAAAAATACTTTTCATCTCAAGAATATGTATTCTATGATACATGCATCTACAATATCTGTGAAATAGCACAACATATTTGTTCATGTAGATATGGGTCATTATCAAATTTTGCAGATTTTTCAGAGTTTGAAATGACAAGAAATATAAAGCTCTAAATTCCATTTTTTTTAGCATAAACATTTTTATCGAACATTACGGTAAAAAATATTAGATTTTGCAAACATGGGATGTGCCCCAAAGTGGGCAATACATATATGTGAAACTGGCCTTCGATCTTTAGGAGAAAAAAGAAATGCAACATTTATTTGTGACGAGTTTACCTTTGTCAGGATTATCATAAGTATTTCATTTACATGTAACACATGCATTCATGGCCTTGAGGCTCAACTTATCGAACTCGAGATCGAACGCGGACTTTACTATTATATCACATGTATTAAGTATGATACATAAACATCGAAAAACTCAAAGAAAAACATCAGTATTGTATTTATCATCTTCGGAAACCCACAGTTGATTACGCTTCGTTCCTCTCTCCATCACCCGTGGGTCCATTCATTCCTACTCGCTCGTTCTCATGAATAAATATTTTAAGATATCGTCCAATCAAAGTCATCGTTATAGTAATGGAACTCTTCTGTTTTTAAAGGTAGCACTAACTTAACTTTGCTATCACAGCAATTGTATACCGCAATTGGGCTGAAGGCGTCGTTTTGATTGGACGAATTCGCTTAGGGTTTTCCATAAGCGCCCAATCAAATTGCCTAATTAATTATTCATGAGAACGAGCGAGTAGGAATGAATGAATCAACGGGTGATGGAGAGCGTAACGAAGCGTAATCAACCGTGGGTTGCCGACGATGTGTCTTTATCTGAATCATACGGATTCGAGATTCATCATGAAACGGAATCTATAGCAGGTCCAGGGAATTTTAGAGATATCATCTGGAATTTAAGTGTTACAGACAGACGGACAGTCAGAACCAAATAGATACCCTCTGGAATGAAGTGTTACAGACTGACAGCCAGACACAAATAGATATCCTCAGGATTTAAAGGAGCATGGACACCGTTCACCTGAAAATTTTATTTCTCCATATTTATTGTTTACAGTGCTTATCTAACGTATTTCTAATGGTCAACCACAATTTAATATCAGTTTTTGAGTTACAGATGAGTTAGAGCACCCACAATTCTTTGTTGTGTGAACAAAGGTCATGTCCTGTTTTTGTTTGCATATAGATTGCTTGATAGAAAATAGCATGTTTAAAACAAAATCAGATGTGCTAAACACTAGAAACTATTAAATTATGTTCAGAATTAACTTGTAAATTGAAACATCTGCTTTAAACGAACTTTTACTGGTATGTCTAGCTTATATGTAAACAAAAACAGGGCACGGGCCTTACTAACATGACAAAGAATTGCGAGGTCTGTATCTCCCATGTACCTCGAGAACTGACAATCAAATTTTTGATGACCATTAGTAATACCTTACCGAAGCATTCTAAACATTAAGAATGGAAAAATAAAATTAGAAAATTTGCAGCTCAAATCGTGTCCATGTCCCGGGGGGTCTTACTAGATTACAGTTTATGTTTACATGGTTTTTTTTTATCACTTTAACTGATTTTTGTTAATATGTTAAACTTCTCCATGATTATTTTTGAAATACCATTTGCTCATATTGTTTATTTTGACTGAAAAGGGGTTTAGGTTTGTATTATTTGTCATTAGTATGAATTTTTGGCAAAATGCTCAAATCTACAGTTTTCATACTACAATACATCAATTGCACTACGTTTCACCATTAATTTTTTATATATATTAAGGAGTCTTTGATATGGACATCCTTTGATGACAGTTGATTATACTGTATGTATTTTCCAAATCATCTAACTTCATCACTGAAGTCCAACAAAAAATCACTTTTTGGCAAAGTGGCAAATTATAATACGTTGGTACAGTGGTAAATCGCAACCCTTCAAAATACCGTGAACTATAAATAATCAATGTTTCTATACTGCATGAAAGTATAGCACTACACAAAAAATTAACACACTCTTTACCATAGGTGGATATAGATATTATAAACAAGGAGAAAATTATATGGGGAATCGAGATTTATGGAGAGAATTAGTTGTCTTTATAAATTTTTTATATACCACAAGGACAAAAGATGGGTAAAACGGGATGAATTTTGCAGTTCAATTAGCCCCCATAGACTGCTGTATAGACTGCTGTCGGTTTCCATGGCAACGGATGGTAGAAATTTGGTGCTGGGTTTAAAATCATGTAAGATGGTGCAAGTAAAGTTAATACTGTGAAAATCAAAGAAATCTGTGACATTGAGTGGACAGACCCTATCTGATTTCTTTGATTTTTACATAGAATTGATCTTAATTGTTTCAGACAGACAGTGGGAACAAAATAGATATCCTCTGGATTTAAGTGTTACAGACAGACAGACGGTCAGAACCAAATAAATATCCTTTGGTGCTTTAAGTGTTACAAACAGGCAGACGGACAATCAGAACCAAATAGATATCTTTCCACTGAAGGACAAAAACAAACACATTTTTAAGAGAAAAAAATCTTAGTCGAAAACACTATGCAAGTATATATAACTTACTGTATTAGTTGATCTTAGTTCTAATTAGCTCTCCGTAAAACATTTCTCCAAAATCTAAACCGAAATTGGGAGGGGAGAACCAGGTGTTATGGGGCAAATCTGCAATATATTCATGTATAACTGCTTTGAAGCACAATTAAGGTTCCAGTATTGACAGTGAGGAAGCAGATCCCAATCTAAGTACAAGAATGTGTATTATGGTATCACAAAGAAACAACAAGAAATCGCAACCCTTCAAAATACCTTGAACTATAAATAATCAATGTTTCTAAACTACATGAAAGTATAGCACTACACAAAAACTTAACATTAAACTCTTAGTCACGAGATCACTATTCGTAATTTTTACCTTTCATTTGCAGTAAGTGTCGGATCAACTGTTTTTCTTAATGAAAAATTATATTTTACAATGGAAAAACATTTGTAGAGATTTAAAAACTATTACGTCGAGAACAATGCCTATATCTTATAAATCCACCAAATTCCTGATCATTCAAATCAGAGGTAGGGGTCAGTAAAATCCATCTTAGAAGCTTGAAAGTGGTAGTGACTTTCTCAGTCAGCGTCTGAGTCCTGCTTGTGAAGTTCATTGGTAGGGAGCAGAGGTCATGAAATGAACAATTCTTGCACCTATTAAAGCTTCATGATTAATTGTATATTGTTTAAAATCCTGCTTGAGAATATTTCACTCATGTTTCACAATTGTCAGTGAAGGTCTGCAAAATGTAGGCCTATGTACACCTTTACAGCACTTGCGGCCCTTCAGCAGGGAGGGATCTTTATCGTGCCACACCTGGTGTTACAAAGGGACTCTGTTTTTGCGGTCTCATTCAAAGGACCACCTCATTAGTCGCCTCTTATGACAAGCAAGGTGTACTAAAGACCTATTCTAACCTGGATCCCCCACGGACTAAAGCTGCATGAAATTGCAAAGATAAAGAACAGTGATCAATCCAGAAAATGGCAAACACAAGCCCCCTACCAGGACCCTAAGTGGAGCCAGCATTCCTGTTGATCAGTCATGCCTGCCACAAGTCTTGGTACATGGAGTATCCCTAATGATCAAGATCACGATAAGGATTCACTGTTACAGGATTTATTGTCAAATTTCTATACCAGCCAATGATTCTCAAAAGAGCACATCACTTTGTCTTGATATTGCATTATCAATTTCCCGAGGAAAATGCCTGCCTATGAATATTTATAAGATAATTGCAGTATCCATGGCATGAAGAATCTTCATGATTTTGTTTCTTTAAGCCAAGATTCAAGCAAATGTATTTCACTCAAATGTGCCCTTGTACACTATTCATTATTTGTACATAAAATGTATTTAATGAATGAGCCAATCAGTAAAGTACAATCCTTGAAATCCCTGAACTTTCCTGGAATTCGGAATTTCATTTTGCAGGGTTATAGACATGATCTTATTGTACAATTCACTGAGTCTTTTCATATTCAGTTTGCATCTTCCTTATGGTCATCAGAGCTTTAAATATAGTTTTGCGATCTTCTCTATTGAGGTAATTGTAGCGATCACTATAACAAAAAACAGGACGTTCTTCCCAATCTAGCTTCAGAGGTCCAGGTCTGTTAGCAGGTCGTTCTGTCATTTTTCTCCAAGTCGCTTTTGGAACTTCAAGGTGAGTAAATCTTACCTGAAAAAAAAATCAGGATATGATTACATGTATTATTGTGCAGTACACCTGTCAAAACATCAAACTGCAAACTGAATATCAAATAAGAGCTCCATAGATATGGTAAAATACTGTTACATGTAAGAAGTACTTTATAACAAGAAGCCTTACCAGTCACCTGAGTATTGGGTAAAAGTATCACTAGTCTAAAAGAATATGAAATTTTAATGTTCTGCATATTAAAGCTAACTTTTTAGTGTTCAGCAGCAGTATAAAACAAGATGAGTTCTTAAAAACACAAAACTTTCTATTTTGGACTAACCCTACAAAACCCTAGTGAGAAATCACAATTTTGGTGCATTCTTTTCTGCTAACTATGCATTTAGTTTTTATACAGAAATTTTAAAGAAGTATTTCATATGATGAAGACAATATTCACTATGATAATTTTGGCCCCGTCCTGGAACTGAAACCCCTACTACTAGGATTATGAAATTCATAATTGTGATATTGGAATACCTAGTTCCTCTAAATATCAATTTAGTGTCAATATGATTAATGTCAATATTAAAGAAGTTATCTAAATGTTTTACATATAAACACTAGTTTGGTCCCACCCTGATGAGAGAAAATCTACCTAACGTTTATGAAATTTACAATTTTGGTAGAGGCTTTCCTGTTCTAAATGAATATGCATTTAGTCTTTCTAAAAGATTTGCAATTGTACATGTAAATAAGATATTTAAAATTGATCAATTTTGGACAGCTTTTGCCCTGCCCCCAAGGTCCCGGAAGTGCAGGAGTTTTGAAAACTATGATTCATCTCCACCTTGCCCCAAGATGCTTCAATTTTGAAAAGAATTGGAAAGGTTGTTAGTTATCAAGAAAAAAGTTAAAAATATTCGATTGTTAATGCACGCTCCACAGCGACGGACACACAACTGCAAGAGGTCACCAACGTGACTCAGGTGACCTTATATTGACGCACAGTGACTTGTGTGACCTAAATTTAGTTTCAGATACACTATACAAGTTACAGTGGCTCAGTGGGTAGAGGAAAGGGTTCGAGTCCAGTTTGTGTCTTATCCAACCAAAGACGCACAAATAAAATGGAGGTAGTGGCTGCTCCTTTAGGAAGTTCCCAGCATTTAGAAATAAGAGTCAAGAGTCTTATAAACCAAGAACATGCTTCACAGTGAAAGTTGACACATTAAAAATAAACTCTCACTGCTACAAAGTTTGGATGATTTCAGGCAACTGAGTATATTATGATCCAGACTTTACTATATTTGGTTATATCATTCTTAATAAAGGTTGCTCTCACCCTCTCTTAGATTGTACGTGACATACTTTCCTCATCAGACACATTAAGTGACTTATTGAAGTTTGAATGTTCTAGGCTTCATAGTATCCAGATTATCGGAGCTACACATGAAGAAGCTAAAAGACGCACACCTTCACAATTACATAACAGGACCTGTTACCTACAAGTACAATGTATTTACATGCATACTTAGCTGTGTACTGTAAAAGATTAACAAGAGGCCCATATACCTTATTTGTCACCTGAGTATTAGTACAGGTATGACTAGTCCCAAGGCCTATTAAATCTAGAAAAAAAATCTTATTTTGAATACTAATATTCAACAAAAGTACATGGATAAGTTTTAAGATCATATCTTTCTTTTAAATGCCCTTGAAAGTGCCTATAGTGGTGGAAGGCTTTACATGATATAATCTACACAATATGACTTATTTGGACCCACTCTAGAGAAGGTACCCTGGGATTGCAAAATTCACAAGTTATGTACATCCGTTTCTGCTTTTCCTAAATATCCATTTAGTTTTTATACCATATCAGCAAACTTTGTGAAGTAATTCAAATGATAAAGAATATAAAATCACTATAATAATTTTGTCTCAACCCTAGAACCAAGCCCTAGCCCCCTGGGATCATGAAATTTACAATTTTGGCAAAGGAGTATTCACTCCTTCTAAATATCTATTTAGTTTCAATTTAGCATCAATAGTAGTTTTCTCGAAAGCAAGCTTATTTATCGATAAAACGACCTCCATGATGACCATAACAAACAACGTTTATCATTTTAACGAAGACCGTAGATTATGAATTTGATGACTGTCATTACATTTTCACAATTAGAATAATAAGAATATTTTTCTAGATTTCATAGGCCTTGGGACTAGTCATACCTGTACTTATAACAAATATTCAGGTGACAATGAATTACCCTTGTATAAATTGTATAAATTCAGGTTACATTGAATTTACTTGTTATGCATTAAAATCAATATAATGCATTTTGAAGCGGTCAAAATAGCCATGGTTTTGCATCACAACAACCCCGCTAAGTAAACCAGTAATGGCGTCTTTTTTGTATGAGTTGTTAGGAAGGTTACTTTCACTTCCTGAATCCCAATTCAAAACTGGTATATAGTACTCATAAATATTTGTTTCATGCATCATACTACAAAACTTGGAGGTTGTTTTATTGATAAATATACTTGCTTTGGAGAAAAATACAGCAACTAACATAAAAAGATACTCTACTAGACAGTGATAATTATTGTAAAATGATGCAATTGAATAGTCAATCATTTGAAATCGTGATTATAAAATTCTTATCGATGAAGTCAGCTGTCATTTATGATGACCATGATATATACTACGGTCATCCGCTTGTATACAGTGAGGGGGGGGGGGGGCAGGAGTCCAGAAATTTACATTTTATGCCTCCCCCCCTTGTCCAATGATGCTTCATACCAAATGTGAATAGAATTTGAAAATAGTTATTAAAAAGAAGTTGAAATGTTCAATTCTTCACTCATTTAATAAACTAATTTATTTTATCAAGTGGGCAATGTACTGACATTCTCAACAAATAGATTGAATATAATAATAATAATAATAATGATTGGTTTTATATAGCGCCTTATCCAGCGTATGCTGCTCAAAGCGCTTTACAATTATCAATGTACATTATTACCCCAGCAGACCTTATATCAATCTAGAACTTTCTCAGCCTCCTAGGAAGCATACAGTGCAAGCTGCCATTACAAGCACTAGAGCACTAACATTCTAACAATATCTTTTACTGTCTATAGCCAGGTACCCCTTTTACACTTTGGTGGAGTGAGGAAATTCATGTAAAGTGCCTTTCCCAAGGACACAACGTCAGACCTGCCGCCGCTAGGACTCGAACCCACGATCTTTCGGTCGAGAGTCTGACGGCCTAACCACTCGACCACCGACGCCATATCATATGATACACGAAACACAAAAAATAAGCAGATATTCATCCGGTCAAACTAGTTTGATTATAATTCGAAAGTTAATAATTTAGTCTAGAGGTTACTTTTATTTTACGTACCCATGTTTTTTCAATTGTAATACCAAGTATTCCTTCATATCGAAAGGACTTCTGCAGGTAAACCAATAGTTCTCCAATATGTTGTGTCCATAACGCGTGGTCTCCAATAGAGGATTTTGGGGATGTTGCAGGCTATTGAATATATAAGTATATATATATGTGTCTGTGTGTGTGTATCACAAAGCATTCATTGTTCAATCACCGTTCATTCATTATTTACTCATTGATCAGTCTGTTTCTTCATTGTCATTCAGATCTCGTAAGCGATGATTTTTTATGAACAATTTCCCCAACAAAGACAAAGTGTCAACAAGACATTTCTCTACCATGATGAACACATATGCTTGCTTAGTCAATTTAAAAATCAAATTTCACACACTGAAAATTGGTATTGCCATTTACAAACTAACAAGAGTACTGCAAACGGTACAAAATACACCCGTGAAATGCTTACATAGGGTGTTTTTCTTGCGCTATAATTTGTATAACTTTGCTTCAGGTATTATCAGCCATCATGAGGCTGTGACAAACTTTCATATGAACAAAGGGTCTCAACTTAAAAATCTAGATTTCCTCAAAATGGACCAAGTTCAACAACCTGTAACTTTTTCCAAAAATGGAAGAAAATCAAAATCCTTCCCCAGATACACATCTTCAATACCCATACAAACACTCCACAAAATAAGAAGGTCCTCACTTGAAAACTGTGGGTGGAGGAGGGCGGACAAATTATGTACCCTCCATAAAATATTAATTTCCAAATAGACAAAGTTCAACAACCTGTAATTTTCTCAAAAATTGTAGAAAATCAAAATTCATCCCACATGTACATCTTCAATACCCATACAAACACTCCAAAAAATAAGAGATGTTTGTAAAACACATATGCCCCCCATGGTGCAAAATTGAAAAGGGTTACATACACATCATTTAATTGATAGTAGTATCATCAATTCAAAATATTGAGCAGACAATATCTTCCTATGTCAAGAGTGAATTGACCGTGTGACCTAAAAATCAATAGGAGTCATCTACTCCTTATGCTGTACCAGTGTACCAAGTTTGGTGTCAATCAAGCAAATAATTCTTAAAATATAGGAGACAATATATTACTATGTCCAGTTCAAAAAATTGACTTTTGACCTTAAAATCAATATGGGTCAACTTCTCCTGAAGATGTACCAGTGTACTAAGTTTGATGCCTGTCAAGCAAAAGGGTTATCAAGATATTAAGTGGACAGTATATTACTATGTTCAGTTTGACCATTGAGCATGTGACCTCAAAATCAATAGGAGTCATCTCCTTCTGAATATACACCACTGTACTAAGTTTGATGTCTGTCAAGCAAAGGGTTATCAAGATATTGAACGAAGAGTATATTCCTATGCCCAGTTTAACCCTTGACCTTTGACTATGTGACTT
Source organism: Ostrea edulis (assembly GCF_947568905.1). NCBI lineage: Eukaryota > Metazoa > Mollusca > Bivalvia > Ostreida > Ostreidae > Ostrea > Ostrea edulis. The sequence goes on from NC_079170.1 coordinate 74,877,446, forward strand.
CAAAATCAATAGGGGTCATTATCTCCTGAAGACGTACCAGTGTATGAAGTGTGATGTCTGTCAAGCAAAGGGTTCTCAAGATATTGAGCAAACAGTATATTCTAATGTCCAGTTTGACCCTTGACCTTTGATCATGTGACCTCAAAATTAAAATAGGAGTCATCTTCTCCTGAAGACATACCAGTGTACTAAGTTTGATGTCTGTCAAGCAAAGGGTTCTCAAGATATTCAGCGGACATTATATTCTTATGTCCAGTTTGACCCTTGACCTTTGACCATGTGACCTCAAAATCAAGAGGGGTCATCTTCTCCTGACGATGTACCAGTGTACGAAGTTTGATTTCTGTCAAGCAAAGGGTTCTCAAGATATTGAGCGGACAGTATATTCTAATGTCCTGTTTGAGCCTTGACTTCTGACCATGTGACCTCAAAATCCAAAGGAGTCATCTTCTCCTGAAGTTGTACCAGTGTACCAAGTTTGATGTCTGTCAAGCAAAGGGTTCTCAAGATATTGAGCAAACAGTATATTCTAATGTCCAGTTTGACCCTTGACCTTTGATCATGTGACCTCAAAATTAAAATAGGAGTCATCTTCTTTTGAAGACATACCAGTGTACTAAGTTTGATGTCTGTCAAGCAAAGGGTTCTCAAGATATTGAGCGGACATTATATTCTTATGTCCAGTTTGACCCTTGACCTTTGACCATGTGACCTCAAAATCAAGAGGGGTCATCTTCTCCTGACGATGTACCAGTGTACGAAGTTTGATTTCTGTCAAGCAAAGGGTTCTCAAGATATTGAGCGGACATTATATTCTTATGTCCAGTTTGACCCTTGACTTCTGACCATGTGACCTCAAAATCCACAGGAGTCATCTTCTCCTGAAGTTGTACCAGTGTACCAAGTTTGATGTCTGTCAAGCAAAGGGTTCTAAAGATATTGAACAGACAGTATATTCATATGTCCAGTTTGACCCTTGATCTTTGAGCATGTGACCTCAAAATCAATAGGGGTCATCTTCTTCTGAAAATGTAATGGTGTACCAAGTTTAATGTCTGTCAAGCAAAGGGTTCTCAAGACATTGAATGGTCAGTATATTCCTATGCCCAGTTTGACCTTTGACCATATGACCTCAAAATCAATAGGGGTCATCCACTCCTTAGGATGTACCAGTGTTTTAAGTTTGATGTTTTTCAAGCAAAGGGTTCTCAAGATATTGAGCGGACATTATATACCTATGTCCAAAGTAGATTGACCCTTGACCTTTGGACCTGAAAAACAATAGGGGTCCTCTTCTACTCATAACCACCCACATATGAAACATCATAATCATTAAGTGAATGGTTCTCAAGATATTGAGCGAACAACATGTGGTCTACCGACCGACCGACCAACTGACCGACTGACAGGTGTAAACCAATATGCCCCTCTTCTTTGAAGGGGGGCAAAAAAGAAGGGGGGCATAATAAGAAGGCTCTCAATTGAAAACTGTGGGAGGAGTAGGGGACAAATTATGTACCCTCCATATAATAATTATTTCCAAATAAAGGGGCAAAACTCCTGGGAAAAAAGTCGAAATGGATCAAAATTGCAGTATGATCTAGAGTGACCCACAAAGAAGCTACACAGCAAGTGTCAGCATGATATGTGAAAGGGAAATGAAATTATAAAGAGAAAATCCCGAACTGACGGACGGACAGACGGACGTACAGACATCACTGTACCATAATACGTCCCGTCTAAAGACGGGCATATAAAAACAGAGATGAGGTTAAAACTGCTAATAATTGACCAATTCATCAAAAACTGCAGATCTGTAAGAGAGACTAAATGCATACTTTAGTACTGTAGAGCATGATGATTTCTACCAAACTTGTTTGGTCAATATTTAGCAGTATTTACCCCAACCCTAAGGATGTGTGAGACCTGAAATATACAGTCAATGTCCCCAAGATGTTTCATACCAAATTTTAAAAGAATTGTAATGATAGTTATCATGAAAAGGTTAAAAATGTTCCACCATGATTAATGCAGACCAAGAGCAATTGGTCACCTGATTGACATAAATATCAAAACTTTACATACCAATGATTTGTCTTCTGTGTCAGTTTTCTGCTTTTTCATTGGAGGATATGGCATAGAGTCGTTCTCCGAAATGACCTTCAAATGATTTTTTCTCTCTCTTAAATATGAATGAATCTTAACACTACTTAATATAATAATAAAGGTCCATGGCCACATGGTAAATCTGTATAGCTTAAATCAATTTTAAGTAGTCAGTTATACATGTACCAAGCATTGAAAAAATATATATATATTAAAAACACTACCTAGAGGCCCATGGGCCATATTGCTAATCTAGAGACAGGAGGTGAACAAATGAATTTACTGTACATGAAATGTATTGCACTATGTATCCTAAAGGTTCTTACATATATGTAGCAAGAAGATTTGAATACATTATCCTACATGTATATATTACAAATGATAAACTTTGAACTACTTTCACCCTAAAACTACACTACCTGGAAATATTTGCATAATGTGGAACCTGTATATTAATTAGCTTTAATTGCCCTAGTACTTGGAGTTCTGGTATGAACAAAATATGAACTACACTACATGTGTATTATAATACCAGTGTTCTTAAAATTTCATCGGACCATTAAAGTTCATGGTTCATTTCATTATTTGGACTCTATATGCATATATGCATATTGAGTTTGATAATCTGTACCCATGTTGTTCTCAAGGATTATTCAAAGATTTTTCCTAATACTAATGAAAGGTGATGATAACAAACAGTGATCAATCTCATAACTCCTATAAGGAATACCAAAATAAAGAGTTGGGCAAACACGGACCCCTGGATATACTAGAGGTGGGATCAGGTGTCTAGGAGGAGTAAGCATCCTCTGTCGACCGGTCACACACACCATGACCCTATACATTGACCAGGTAACGTCAAACTTTGTGAAACATAAATCTAAACTACATGAAAATTGATTCAACAATTTGTACTCTTGTGCTTCTTGAGGACAATATTTCCAAATATTGGGGTTTAGCTCTCACCCTGAGGAACATGGTATGAAAAATAAAAGGAAAAAAAAGACACCTCTATGTAGGATGTTTGCATATTAACATGTATAAGCTATTTCCCAATGTCCTACTGCAGAGAAAAATCTAGGCACTACATTGGATGAGACAAGCAAAGAATATGAGACCATGTACTCAGCCAAGATTAGATGGGATACAAAATGGAAAATGGCTTGGACAGATCTTAACCGCTTTGTAAAATAAACATCATTTAGATCGACCTGCAGTAGGACATATATGATATTGATCACTGTTCGTTATCTTCACATTTCATCTGTTATATGAATTCTTGGTGGGGACTCACGGCTCGGGAGAATATAAACTTTGACAGGGAATTAAAGTCCTTATACTCTGCCAAGGATCCATATATAACTAATAATATGTGTAGTGCTGTCAGTTTCATAGGCGAGACTACAGAGTTCTCGCCGCCAGCACCTTCAGGTAACAACCTTGTTTGTATAAACAAGAGGACTACAGGCCTCTTCGGTCAATTGAGTACTAAGCTAAAAGTATCATTCATTGGTCTCGAGGGCTACGAAATCTAATATTCAGCAACGGTATAAAACAAGATAACTTGTGTTCTTTTAACTTCAATGCCATCAAAAGTGCATACACTGATGAAAAGCTTTATATAGTATTATCATGTATTAACATTCAACAATATGACTAATTTAGACTCATCCTAGAGTCAAAACCCTGCAGTTACAATCTTCATCATTTGTTTGTGTATCCTTTTCTGCTATTCCTAGATATCCATTTAGATTTTACGTATCCGCAAACTTAAAGAAGTCATTCAGATCATTATAATAACTTGGCACCACCCTGAAACAAAACCCCAGGTTACCTCTAGAATCATGAAATTTACAATTTTAGTAAAGGACTACCCACTCCTTCTAAATGTCCATTTAGCTACAATTAAGTATTGACCATCGCAGTGGTCTAAAGATAGAGTGTTCACCTCCCATGCAGAAGGTCAAGGTTTGAATCCTGGCCGCAATAAACCTAAGTCGTTAAAACAAGTAGTGCCAAACGCTCGGCATCAGGTGTGAATGTCCCGGGTCCTCGGGTGTGACCTTAAAAACGGATGTCCCTTGTCACAGCAGGTGTGACATGCTAAAAAACCCTCACTGCTCAATGGCTGTAAGCTCCGAGCATATAGGCTTAAATTTGAAGCGCCCTTCAACGGTCTTGGTGACGTCTCCATATGAGTGAAAAATTCTCAAGAGGGAGGTTAAACAAGATTCAATGAATCGTTCAATCAATTTAGTATCAACAGCATTATCGCAATTCACCTTTGAATTAGAACGCTTTACCCGATATAGTATTGCGTTGTGTGACGACACAATTGAATGAGACGATTGAACAATTTGAATGACATGTTTGATGTAATACAACAAGAGTTTTCATTGGCCGATTACAGCCCGCCCACTTTCTCGAGCGGATTCAGTGTTGCTGGAGAACTGTACATAGCTCTCTGAAAAGATCCACCTCTTATAAAAACATTCCATTTACGGGTCACAAAAAGCTGCGGACAGTTGAGGCCTGAAATCGGTGTATTCTTGTGTTGCTGTCTCATAAACTCAATATAAAAAAATCTTAGCATATTTTCCTACTATATACTTGCGTCCAAACATACCTTCAAATATTCATTAAAGCCACACACCACCCGAAAACTCGCAGCTTCAAATTATTTCGTATGTTGACGTAGCCGGTCAATTCGAACTCTTGCTATTGGTATCTATTCATAAAATTGGTTGTAAGTTATGTATTCGCTCTTCATTTATTATCAACATTAATAGAAATTCAAACATTTTTGTACCAGTTTTTGTAAAGGTAAAATAAGCTCTATATGAACGAAAATGCTACATAAGCGCATTAGATGGATACCGGCCGGCGCGGCCGCTCATGACTAATGAAAGCTGCACTGCCGCGCCGTGAGTTTAGCTATTTGAATAATTATCATTTAATAGGACTGGGGTGGTATATTATTTAAACAATTTAGCTAAAATATTTGTGGGGTATTAGTACACATCTAGACGCTATTGTGCCAATATGGAATTGAACCAGGATTCGAATTGACTGGCTACCTAACATGGCTACGTCTACAAACGAAATCATCAAAAGCTGTGATCGAGTTTTTGGGTCGTATGGGGCTTTAATAAATATTTGAAGGTATGTTTGGACACAAGTATAGTAGGAAAATATCTTAGGAATTTTTTTTATATTAAATTTATGAGACAACAACACAAGAATACAACTTTTTCTCTTTCTTCCTTTGAAGTTTTTTTCCATCTAGCATCTGGCCGTCATGTTTTCAAATGCTGACTACTCCCGTATTAGGGAATTTGATCGGACTTATACATATGGACCAATGAGAGTTTCTGTTGCATTTCGCAATTGTATTATAAACAGATTCAATTGTGTCGTCACACAACGCAATACTATATCGGCCGAAGCGTTCTAATTCAAAGGTGAATTGCGATAAAGCATGCAGATATCATTTAAATGTTTTTACCCCACATCTGAGGCCCCGGGGGTGCAGGAGTCCTGATTTAGAAAGTTACAATTTTTGTCTCCCTTGTCCCAAAAATGCTGCATTTATACCAAATTTGAAATTAACTGGAATTCTAGTTATCAAGAAGAAATTAAAACGGTTTAATTGTTAACGCACACGGACGTCGCATGACAATGGACACCAACCAATTGCAATTGGTCACCTAAGTTTACTCAGGTGTATATATTTGACCACACAATTCAAATGTTCCATGTTTTTTGGAGTGGACATGGGTAGATGTCTTGGTCTTCATACAATTCAAAACTTGATCAATTTCATTTACTTTATCACTCAAAAGTTACATAATACTTACCTCACATACACAGATAACTGGTGTGTCTGTCTGTCTATCAAATCGAGAACAAATGATGTCTGCTCTGGATGAACATGTGTGGCCCATTATCAATGTTTTCTCCATACTAATGAATGGCTGGCTCCTGAAACAACAAGACACCTATGGGTCATATTGCTCACCTGAACACCAAGGCATTAAGTGTGAATTTGTAATCTACCCTACCTGAGGTTGTTCAATACATTATATATTGATATTTATAACAATTTTATGTTGATAGGAATATTTTTCCAGAGCAGCTCATACACCGTATAAGTAAAATTTTTTTAGTGAGACACAAATTTAGCAATATTTTCATAAAATTTGGTATACATGTATATATAATTCCAAAAAAGATAATTATCACCCCATCGTCACAACCCACAGTTAACTGTTTCATTCGGAGTGGAATGAAACAATAACCTGTGGTTTGCGATGATGCTATCACCCAAGATGTGAAATGAATTGTCAGCGAGATTCAATTTTAGCAATCTCATCACTCTCGCTAATAATGCCAAAATTAATCCTCACTAAATATTCTTCTTATATGACGGTATTCCAAAGTCATATAATATAAACTTAATTTGTTTTTCATGCAGAGCTCCAAATACGGTGCGTAACAGCAAAAATACTAGTTTAATTTTACCAAATACCCATTTACGCTGAAAATCATGCGTACAATTATGCATTAGCGAATTTAAATATGCTTTACACCCCCAAAGAAATGCGTACTCGTGATACATGTAGTATAATATAAATACGAATGATCTATTCATATGAATTGATTGAGGTTAGCCCAGAGTTTGATCATACATGAAATAGCTAGCACTATGAAATATGTTTGGATGACAATCACAATTTTGAAAGTTTGGAAGATTTAACTCAAAAGAACTATATAGTCCTACTTGTTACACTTTTTCCTTAAAGAGGTAGTGTGCTGTCAAAATCACAGAAAAAAAATCTTGTATTATCAATCATGGACATACGATTGGTGCTAAAAACATGGCACAGAAAATATCACCGGATAAACAATACCTCCTCTGTTAAACTTTGACAAGTTTTTACTGAAAGGCCGCTAAAGCAGCACTGTCTCAATAAGTATTTAAAGTGGGTCGATCCTCATGTGACTTATCAATATTAATGGTTAAAAGTGCAAAATCTGTATTAATTTCCATTCAATATAGTTAAATTTAATTATTACCCAAAGAAAATGTGTATGTTGCCACATTTTTAAAGATGTCAGACATAAAAAAAAAAACCGGAAGTATATGTTAACATCATAAAATCACATATTTTTGTTATACAGAATAATTAAAATAGATAAAAACTTGTTGAAATGACAAATTTAAAAAGAAAAAAAAAGTTAATTTATAAATATGTATAAATTAATTGTAGTTATTAGAGAAATCATACATAATAGACATACAGTAGAAGAAATACCAAATAGGAGTTAATGCCCTTGACAAAATTTTTTTTAATTAATACAAAGAATTGATTATCTATGGAAAATATAAACTTTTTCAAAATCAATAGTTTACCAATATTTTTATTTTATGCAGTGAATAAAATTCCTCTGAAAGATATATTTCTATCATGTGCAAAGTTTAATTTGATAAAGATTTTTGCAAAAACCTATGACATCACACGAGGATCTATTAACCTTTTAAATAGCATTTGCGAGAATGGGAGTCACACATTTATTTGATACTTGTATATTTACGGGGGAAATGCTTTGTAGTTCTTTTGATCAAAACTCTTTATTGTCATTACGATTTTTAAAATTTATCATTGAAGTATTGAAATACATTATGTCAGACACCCAGTCACATGATTACGATCCAATTGTGTATTAGTGGCAAAACGGCCAAGATAATCAGTAAATTACAAAATACTCTTTTGACTTTTTTCTGAAATTTAAGCAACATACTCATTGATTTGAAAATCAGGGGGTAAATACTCTTTGTGCTAAAAAAGGGAGGGAGAGAGTAATTGTAGAGTGGATGGGTGTTAAAAATCATTCTTATCATATATGTATCTTAATTTAGACCAAAAATAATAATTCTTGAGTTTCTGTTAACATCCGGCACAAAATTAGTCTAAGAGTAGATGCAGGTAAGATATGAATTATATTTTATCTCCAAATTAATTCTCATAATACACAAAGAAACATCCTCTTCACAATTTCCAACCAAAATTATATCCCCACCAAAACTTGGCTATCTGTCAGATACAACCATATTTTACAGTGCTGATGTCAAAGTCTTTTTTGTTTTGTTTTTTTGTTTTGCAGATGGTAAGCTGACCAAAGAACACAGATTTAAATTATGTACTCTTTTTTCTACTTACAAAGTATTAAAGCCAAACAACTGCAGCAACTTTTCAAACAAGATCTGGTATTTCCACTCGGAGATTTTTTTCTTGGGTGTTTTAGTTATAATATCCTGTAGGCAGAAGCAAATTTCATGCAGCTTTACAAACAACCTGCAAAAAATAACAATATCTTTTACCGATTGACTAATCAATGAAATAGCCATAGTTACGCTTCACCTGATGTTCCTTGAGTCTATAAGGATGTTACAATACTTAAACAAATTCTAGTTAGTATCATATTGTATAGAGATGGAATATACAGATATAGCACTGAATAATTTCATGCTAAAATCATGATCGACATTTAGAATGGTATAAATGCACAAGTTTCTCATGGAAATTCAAAAAAGACACAATTTTACAACTTTAAAATACTCCAAAAGTTTTAAAAATTTTATTTCATGTTAATCTGAACTCTGTTCATTTTTGTATTTATCATATGTCTATTCTTCATGTTATTATACACACAAATAATAATCATGATAATTAATCAAATATGTACATGCAGTATCATGTTGACGTAAATTGTCAAATAATTTTGAGCGTTGAATTTTTAGTAATTGTGGTACCTTTAATGTTCCAGTACGGACAAGTGAAACTCAATACACACTTGCCCATCGGGCAGGTGAATCTTTCAGTAGAAAATATGATTATCATAATAATTGTGTTCATGATCAACATCAAAATATTAGAAAGTAAAGTCCAACTTCATACATTGTTGTTATCTTTAATGAATCGTCAGATTATAGCAAAGTCGAAAGACTCATTCTAGTAGATCGCACTGTATCACCAATACGGGACTTTCGAGATACGGATCCACTCAACTTTTATCGCGCGTTGAACGTCATTTGTAGGGCATGTCACTTCCGGATTACAATAACAATTAAGTAAACAAGCATGGAATTCTTCAATTGCTATCAAATTCCTGCATTTAAATGTTATCTTTCAAAGAAAGAAATTACTACAACCATTTTATAGGAAAATGCATTTGATTAAAATATGGGAGTTGGCGAGAGAAATAAATCTAGGGAATATCTTGAGGATATCGGTAAAACTTCATGCCTTACATCTAATGATACGCGTCTAAATGCACCTCTTCCCCGCCATCTAATTTACACCCAGGCCACTATAAGCACCAATAGTACTCGGGTCGTCATCGTGGGACTGCGCATAGCTCTTTACGGACCGTCTGCTAGCAAAACACCATTTGTATCATTGTCAACTTTACCCTACAATTGGTTATTATCATGTGACCGTGGTGTGTAAATGTCAAATATAATCGGTTGTTCCGGCACATCCCGAAAGTTCCGTATTGACATAGAGAGATAATCAGAATTTTTGGATGAGAGTCTGAAATATTTCGGACAACTAAGTTTTTCATTTGGGCAGGTGAGATGAAAAGTTAATGTCTATCTCTACTGATCATGTTAAGTTTAAAATGTTGTCAGAACTATAAATCAAATCAAAGAGATTGTGGTTAACCTCATTCCTGTTTATCAATTATGCATAGTATCACCTTTATCATTGTTTATCACAAGAGTGGGGCCACAGTGTAAACTTTGGAATTTATATTTATAATTATGTTTACCATGCCTCATGTGGTTCCTGCTAGTGGTAGACCTCAGCATAAATATGGCTTCTAAAATAACTTACCAGTGCATGTTAATCATCCCTTCTCCTTCATTTACTTTCAATGTCATCATCTGATTTTTATCCGGATGCCATTTTTTGGTCAATTTCTCGACTGTCCCCTTTCTGTCTGGGATGCCGTTCAAAGATTCATGATCGAATTCAAAATCACAAGCATTTACTAATGTATCTACCTTTGCAAGAGCATTACTAGAGAGACGGATTAAACACCATCTACTCGATAAAATGTTGAATATATCGTCTTTCACAAAACGAATATCTAGTTTATCAACAACATGATGGGTCCATTCACATGATGCACGACTTGGAACATAATTCTCGTTGGAGCTTGGCGAGATAGACCAGGTTGTGAAGTTCTTCAAAACACCCGACACCACGTTTGGAGAATTTGATGCCATTAAGCAAACCAGGGTAACAGTCCTCAACAGCTGGTCAATGCGCGGTGTGGTAGTTTCGCTTTTACTTTTATCCAAGAATTTCGATCCCGATGTAAATTACTAAATTACCGATAGACATATATATACGCACATGCTGTTTAGGTACGAATTTAGCAAACTAAAGGGACCTGTACTTGTTCCGATTAAAACAATATCACAATCACAAAATACAGCAGTTTTTATTATTCTGTGTTATGATTATTTAGGGCTGTGGAAATCGGTCAGTGTCTTCGACTGTGTTTGGGTTCCGACATTTATAAAACGTAGTAGATTTATCGGGTTTTTTTAGCAGGTGAAAACTCTGGGATATTGTACTGGGATATTATAATAAAATCAACTTTTTAAAAAATAATCTTTATGTCTCCTATTTAGCCATTTTGTACTATTTCCTATCATTTTTAATAAGGTGAAATTAATAAAATCGCCCAAATTTTAAGGATTTTTGGAAAAATTTAAGTTCTCTCAATAAAGTAATTCAAGAAATCAATAGATTTTGTCATTTATTTCTTCGGAAGTGGACGGAATCATTGTTTCTTTTATCGTTTAGTACATTCTCTTAAACAAGAGACCACGATTTACCTTAGATTTGAAAATTTTAGGGGGGGGGGGGGTTAAATCCGCCAATGTATACTGGTAATAATTTCGTGAAGTATTGTTAATCTTATATACATTTCTATTGAGTTTATTTTCAAGTTTCTAATCATAGTGTAGTTATCTCGTTTCGAATTCGTCACTACAAGATAAAACAATTGTTTAAACAATAACATGCCCAAGGCAAAGTATGAACGCCAACAACAGCAAAATAATTTATTCTCAAATTTTGATATTGTTGTATTAATGCATATAAGTAATTCGTAATAATACTATATAGAACATTGCACAGAGGCGGATCCAGGAATTGGGGTTAGGGAGCGGGGACTTTATGAGGCAGTGTATGGGTTCGGGGCGGTGCTCTGGTGGGGGCCCAGAGGGCGAATCCCCCGAAATCTCCTGAATTTTACAGATTTTTTAGGGCTTTCAATATGTCTCATATGTAGTCATTTTTACTTTGATTCAGTCATTTTCGATAAGGTGAAAGTAATTAAATGTCGCAAATTTTAAGGGTTTTGGGAAAAATATAAAGGTATAATTCAATAAATCAAAAGATTTTGTCATTTATTTCTCCGAGAGTGGAAGAAATTATTGCTTCTTTTTAGTGTTTACATTTTTCCCAACCAAAGACCACAATTTCCATTTGAAATTTTTTGGGGAGCACGACCCCCCCCCCCCCAACCCCCAACCCCCAGCTGCAGAACCTGAGATCTGTCAACTTATTTTTTTTTTTGGAGAGCTACAGTTCTGCAGCTAAGTTTCCCATTGACGGACTTCCAATCTGTATTTTGCTTTGATACATTTAAACATGTTGTTAATTAATCTAAAACATTTCAACATTGCTCTTTCATAGTTTATTCTTTGAGACCGCACTTTTCATTTTCTGATCTTTTTGAACAATTAAATTGCCACCTTGCATGAAAGTAAATTGTTGTTCGAGAGAAGTTTTTGGGTTTTTTTTTTGTTTTTTTTTTGCTTTTGATATTTTTTTTTATTATTATTATTATTATTATTATAATCATTATTATTATCTTTTAATTTCGAATATTGCAAATATATCCAAATGTAAAACTTTAACCCCATCTCCACCCACCCCTTCCCTTCCCTTTTTATGCTACGTGCTTGACGATTTTTTGTGTGTACTTCGGTTAAGTTGATTTAAACAAACATTAAGTTTTGTAAGATTCAATCACACCCATACGTTACAAAACAGACTTCAACAGAAAAATTACATTAGAAGCAAGGATTCGATATAATTAACATGTTTCGTTCATTGACACCTGATGTATATATCTTTGTCCACAGTGTGAAATGGTTACAAATTAATGATTGCATGCGTTGGTTGCACATGTAATTTCTGACATATTTATTTTGGTTTTTTGTCGTCAATGATATTGATAAACAGTAATAATGAAGAATTCCTCATCCATGTTATTCTGATCTAAACTGAGATACCGTGGACTGTGAAATATCACATGTATACGGGACACATAAATACATGTATAATAAATGACTAAGAATTCTGTACAGTCATATCGTTTGTCAGGAATCACACTTAATTTCTACATTAACTGACACTTAATTACAATTACAAATAGTAAATTTTCTATCTATTCCTTATAATGACACAATCGCTTGAGGACCCCCAAACTTCCACCAGAGTTTGTTTGCTTACATTCGTAGGCACTGTGACGTAATGAGGCCTCGACGGGGAGTTTGGAGGACCCCATCATGTTGTGCGCCCCCTGAATTCAGGGGGAATTAACTCGTGTTGCGACCGTGAACAATGTATCCCATTGTTGTGATCGTTGTCGTCGACGTCAATGTTTCACATTTTCATATTCTCCTGAGCCATTCAGTCGATTTAAGTCAAACTTGGCACACATCGCGCTTTGGAAAAGGGAAGTTAAGTATTTTCAATGAACATCCATTCATCTTCTAAGGGGATATTTTCAAGAAAAGCCAAAGGTTGGGGACATTGTAGAGACAGTCATTTATATACCTGTTTACTAGTGACGTGATCTGCAAAATGTCTTTCAAGCAACTTACACAACGCTTTCAGGTATCACAGACCTCTTGTTCGGATGACATCGAGTGCTCCTTAGAATTCTCTACTCCAACCATTGGATACTTTGTCCCTTCCCCCTCCTACAACTGAAAGAAATAAGGGCCCTCCACAGGCACTCGACGTTTTAAATATCTATAATTTAAAAAAAAAAAATGTCTTCCTGTAAACATAATATTCCCATGTTTACAGGAAGACAATTTTTTTTATCATAGATATTTAAAACGCTGAGTGCCTGTGGGGCCCTCAGGTAGCACCATTACAGCTCCAAACTGAAAGCGGGAGCTGGTAGTCTTAACGTAGAACTTCCACCCTCCTGTGAAGTCATTAAATTTCGCAAAAGTCAATGATTTATTAAGATTTATGCTCGACAGGAAAATAAATTTTTCAATTGTTATTGTAAAAAATCTTGTTAACCATAAAATAATTCAAAAGTTTAGTATATATAAATAATAAATTATATGTTTCAAAATATTGAATCCAAGGGCAATAACTCTGTTTTCATTAAACCATTTATCAAGTCCATTAGATATTTACTTTATTTTTCACAAACATTTTGTAGAATTTTTAAAGAAACAGTTTCATGCAATTGTTGAGTAATATTATATTGTTTTAACCAGCTTTTGTGAAAATTGGATAATGCTGTTGAAGGAAAATTGCAATTTTCTGACGTTAATAACAGATATATGCAAGGTGAAGATAACGAACAGTGATCAATCTCATAACTCCTACAAGCAATACAAAATAGATAGTTGGGCAAACACGGACCCCTGGACACACCAGAGGTGGGATCAGGTGCCTAGGAGGAGTAAGCATCCCCTGTTGACCGGTCACACCCGCCGTGAGCCCCATATCTTGATCAGGTAAACGGAGTTATCCGCAGTCAAAATCAGTGTGCCAAGAACGGCTTAACAATCGGTATGAAACACGTCAGACAGCATTTGACCCAATGCGAGGTCGTATCGACGAACTAGATCGTTATAACGACCATAGAATTTGCGAAATGCTGACTTCAATCGCGACTGTTGAAATCCCTGTACCATCAACTTGTTTGTCAGTAGCTTACCTCGATTTAAAAACTGACTATACGCAGAACAAGCTCTTGCATATCGAATCAGTTGAAATATATAAACACCATATGCAGGTGATAATGGAATATAACTACATAAATGTGGGAAGTTGACGATGGAGAAGCTGAAATCATCCCGTTTGTCATACAGTTGAGTTGTTAGTTTGCCGTTAATGTCTACTTTCAATAAAATATCTAAGTATGAAGCAGAAGTGGACGACTCTGTGGTGTCCTTTATTTCGAGCTCACAGGAATATATCAAATCGACATATGAATGAAAGCTATCATTGTTAATAGACAAAACGTCATCGATATATCTAAAAGTCGAATTGAAGGTCACAGCGAGATATTTTTTCTTCTCACGTAGAAGTTTTTGAATAAATTCTGCTTCATATGAATATAAAAACAGGTCAGCTAACAAAGGAGCACAACTAATTGATAAAAAAAATTAATACCACAACATACTTATTTTCTCATTTTTATTTGTTACTAAGATATATTGTTTGAAGAATCAACAATCAAATGTAAGTATGAACCTATAATTCTAGAGGGGTGTAATTACCTTAAGGGTCCTTTACTCTTCGTTCAAATGTATCTTACGCCTTGTCTTCAAAGATTACAGTTAGAAAAGTCATGCATTAAAGCCGTTTCTGAACGACAAGAACACACAGGAATAAGCAATTTTAACTGTAATAATAGTTGTAATGGTCTATACCATACCACACATAATAAAAACACAGGAACCGGTAATTCTGTTTGTAATAATATTAATACTAATCTAACCATACCACCCCAAGTTAAAATTGGTGGTATGATATATGCCACTACTATTATTGTTACAATACAGACAATATTATTATATAGCTTATAAATAGTCTAATATAAAATATGCGTAAAATCTAGAGAATGTTAGCGTTGAACGCTAACTTTGCATTGCGTAAATTGTATGCGCCCGAAACATTCCGAGTATGAGCGTTCAATATTGACGGTACCGTAACGACGTAAACAAGCCAAAATGTCAAACGACGGTCCTCCGAATCTGACAGAGCCGGTATTTGATATTTACTTAAGCAAAATGTTTTACTGTACATAAATTATGATGTCCCCATTTACAAAATCAGTTTGCTTCATGCATTAGTGACGGGTTAAATATTGAACAGTTAAAAAATGCATGCTATTATTGCACACTGCCAATATTGATGAATTCTCGTCTATTTTGGAGTAGTATGAGTGAAAAGGGATATAATTTAACAACTAAATACTTTAGCTATATAATAAAAGGGTTATTGAACTTATATAGGTGAATATTGGCACTCGTTGGCTGTCAAAATGCACTCTCAAGCTCGTGCATTTTGACAGCCAACTCGTGCCAATATTCACCAATATAAGTTCATACCGGTTCATGTGGGTGTTCTTTTTTTCTAAAACTAGGGGTGGTATATGGTATAGCCCATTGTTATTATTACAGACAAAATTACCGGTTCCTGTCGAGTGTTTCCCAAATATAAATTACAATCTCATTGAACCGTCTGTGTTCCAATACTTAGAGTGTATTCATTATTTAACGCATCCTCAGATAGGAAAAGTACCTTGATTGAGCGAGTCGTTGTGCAAATAGTTCAAGGGGAGTGTCGTTTTGTCTATTGAAGCTTTGACTACGTTCATAATTAAAATGAAATATTTATCATATATATGATAACACATGAAAATAGCTCTGTCTAATTCACATATTATTTTTTGGATTTGTTTTTATTTTGATCTATCCATGTTTACTTCGTTCGGTAAACGCGTCACGGTGACTGTTTAATGCATTATAAGTAAAATATTCATATCAAGACATGACTTTTAAAAAAATTATTTTTTTGGAAACGAAGAACATGAGTAATTAACTGAATGACTATATATTATGAATAGTGGAAACAAACAAATTTTAACGTAATGTAGATGCGTGTACATGTACATACATGTAAGTATGGAAATATGCGGTTGGCTATTAGGCCTAGGTATCAATTTTCATTCGTCGTTTATTTTTGCTTTTTGGTTTTTTTTTTATGTTGAACAGATTTGATGTAAAGGAATGCTATCTAATGAAACAAATGCGTCATTGATGTAAAAAAAAAAATAATAATAATTACACGTACCACATTGGTATCAAACGAAGTTAGATGATAACAGGTTTCTTCACAATAAGCTGATAGGCGAAAGATGCGATGATCGCATATGACTCCACAGCATCACGTGGCCCGCTCTCCTCATTAGCAGATATTTCCAAATCAGGAAGTCGATTTGAGTCGATTGAAATGTTGCCTTAAAAACTGGGAGATTGTTTTCTTTCTATGTATTGTGATAAAGCTACTTAAATTTCTAAATAATTTACGAACGTGGGGCACGTCCCTTAAATCGCAGCATTTGCTCTACAATCGGTTCGAAAAGAAATGCTGTGTAGCTGATCTGCACTGTTACAATGTTCGATTTCCAATGATTTACTAGCACATATGGTGCAAGAGAACCCCGTGTGCGCGCTTTCTTGAAAAAATAAGATGAAAGCATGCAGAATCGAGTAGGGTCATGATCGGCTGAATATCAACTGACGAACATTTTCACATTGCACTTAGGTAGGTCAGTGTCAAATTTAATTACATTTCCAATTGTCTAAGAATTATATTACAAAAATCTAACTTGCGTATCTCTCTCTCACTCTCTCTCTCTCTCTCTCTCTCTCTATTTAGAAATTATGAATAGTCAATATATTACACACACACACACACACACACACACACACACACACACACACACACACACACATATATATATATATATATATATATATATTTATTCATTTATTTATTTATTTATATATTGTTTATCAATTGGGTTATAAAAGTAGAATGAAGCATTTTCGTGAATTTTCTCATGTAATTTCATGATTACAAACCACTGTTCTTTATACTTTTACAGCAAATACTAGCATTGTATGCGAAAGCAACCATAGATCAATTTTTAAATGGTTTACTAAACTGTGATATATTTTGCTGTTGTATTTCTGTGCATTTAACAGCTTTGTACAGCGCAATTAGATGTGTTTCATGTCTTCTATTTATGCATTACTATCACATATGCGTATCAGTAAAGTGAGACATTCATTCAGGAATACAGTTTATGCCTTCAGAAAACACATGGATTCCGTATAACAGACTATTGCCCGATACAACTAACAACAACTTACTGGTGAGCATGGGCTATTGTGTAAGTTAACAATGACTAAATTGCTGCCACAAGCTTTATTTAAAACACATCCTTGTAAAATACAATATTGTCAATCGATAATTATTAGCTATGTTAGTTCACAACACGTTTGCAAGAACATAAAATCAATAATAGAGTTTAAATGCAGTTTAGATAAGAATAAGCCATACACTTGGTAACACATTTTCAATTTATGCTTTTTGTTCTCGAGTTGTTTAGTTGAATTAGATTTTCTTTCGGGTTTTTACAATATTTTTCACTTTTTACGCGTTTTCAGGGCTTTATATACATTAACATATCCTTCATACTTCGCTATTTTATTGAACACAGATGTTAAACGTAAACTAACAACAATTTTTATGACAAACGGTTTGACTTCAGCTTCTCCATCATCAACTTTCCATATTTATATACCAGTACTCCATCACCACTTGCATATATGTGTTTATGCTTCTCAAGTGATTCGATACGCAAGGGATTGTTCTGCTTATGGTAAGTTTCTAAATCTAGAGAGGGTACTGGCAAGTGCATTGTTACTGGGGGTTTCAACAATTTCGTTAACCGTCTGCATTTCGCAAATCCCATGGTGGTTACATAAATTTAATTTACTAATATAACCAGTCATTAGATAGAATGCGGTGTGACCTGTCTCATGCAAACTGAGGCCGTTCTGTGCACTGAATTTTATTACGGATCACCTCGTTAATGTAAAACTTACACGGTACCAATTTTGATGCACCAGATGCGCATTTCGACAAATAATGTCTCGTCAGTGATGCTCAACCGAAATGTTTGAAATCCGAAATAACTATGAAGTTTTAGAGCTAAATATAGCCAAAAACAGCGTGCCAAAAAAGTGGAGCCAAATTCGTCCAAGGATAAGAGCTATGCATGAGGGAGATAATCCTTAATTTTGAAATGAATTTCTAAATTTTATAACAGTAATTAAATATACATTCGTATTTTCAAGCTAGTTAATCTGATAAAGATATGGGGCTCAAAGCGGATACGGGTCGACATGGGATGCTTAGTCACCCTGACGTCTGTCCCTACCTCTGGTTTGTGCATTGGTTCGTGTTCTTCCCCTTTCACACGCATTTGTGTTTGTGATAGATGTTGATGGAAGCGAATGTCCGGTGCGTTAGGATGTGATATTGCGTGTATGTAATGAGAACATGAGACATTGAGTCAAGTTCATGTCTTCTGTACCTGTGTACATAACCTTGATTGTGACATCATTCGTGACCTTTGTGGTGTGAATACACACGCTGTTAAGAACTGTAGAATATTTGCGACCTGCATTGAGATGTTTTTTGCGATACAGATAGGTTAAAACTTTCATAGAGAGGTGTATGAAAGTGTATCTCAAATTTAAAAGAAGATTAAAATTATTAATGTTAAATACGAAAAGGACACTACCAATATGTCGAATATTAATAAGCTACCATAGATTTCCAACAAACTAATTTCCTGTGATGTGATCTTCTCACTTGATACTTTATTTTTGGTAAAACATCAAGAGGTCTTAGTTTAAGTATGAACAAAAATTCAGGTGTATGTTGGTTACCGGATACAGTTTTAATGATAAAATTTCCTTTTAAGGAAACTTGCTGAGAGCAAGTAAACATTCAGTCGCAACATAGTATTGTTCAACAATATTTGGACAATTAACAGCGAAGTACTTGGGTTGTTCGCATTCCTACAGATATCCATCATCGCAAACCACGGGTTATTGTTTCATTCTATTTCACAAACCGGTTTGTGAAATAGAATGAAATAATAACCCGTGGTTTGCGACGATGACAGATATCACACCATTGATATGTAAATTAGAAGTTGTTCCCAACATTCTTCAAACGCATAAATATATTTACAACATATATCCAAAATTATGTTGCTGCCTAGATCAGATACACCTGAACATTTGCATTTTTTTACACAAATTTGCAGATTAGGGTGATTAAATGTTCCAATAGATCAAAATAACGTTGATCCATACTATATACAGGTATTCAAGATAATAGACTTTTATGACAGCAAAGGGAAAATGTCATTTAATCCTTTGAAATGGACATTTATACTAATACTGTTGATCACATCATAGAAAAAGTCGCAAAAATGGAAAGCCCTGTTCCAAATACGAAGTCTTATGTAAAGACACAATGTTGTAATATTCTTAATAAGTCAATCTATTTTCTATTGTAGAGTCGTGTTCGTCATGTCAGAATTAAGTTATCTCTGTGTTCCACGGACTGTTCCATATCAATACCAAACAATAATTCAAGTCTTCAACGAAATTTCAACATTGTGTCCAAACAAAGAAATTCTCGTTTATCGAGGTATTGATGGGACCCGGAAAAGTTTGACTTGTCATCAACTTCAGACGCAGGCAACAAAGTTAGCAGGTTATCTCATCAAGAAAGGAATCAAGAAGGGAGATAAAATTGCTCTCTCTGGACCCAACACTTTAGAATGGGTAATTGCAGAATTAGCGATAATCATGGCTGGAGGTGTTGCTGTTCAAGTGCCCTTCGACATCACCGACGCCAGAGACGTTCATGAAATAGCTTCAATTGCTGAGTGTAAGGCCTTTTTGCTAGATCCAGTAAGAAATAATGAATATGTGGATATGATTTTACAACTTATTGCATATACCAAGGATGACTCAAATCTTTCAACATTTGCGTTTCTTAGAAAGAGCAAACATCTAACTTCATATGATGACATGCCCGGAATATTACAGCTAAACGAAACCGATGTGGAATTTCCCACACTTTACCCCGAGGATGACATTGTGGTTTTCACAACATCTGGAAGTACTGGAAAGCCTAAAATGATCCCCAAGACACACTTCCAAGCAACCAACAATGGCATGATATTCTCTGAGAAAACGTACAATGATCGCCCATTTACGTGGTTAGCCGGATGCCCCATTTTCACAGTTTACCAGGGATACTCTCGAATATTCTGCGATTCCTCAGTCGCCACCGAAGGACATAGAACCATGAGAATATGGGAAGTAATCAAAGAAGAAGACTGCACATCCGCGCTATTATCACCTAACTTTCTTTTATACCTGGTCTCTCACGGAGATAATTACAAAAACTCGTTCAAACTTGACACGGTCATCACGACTGGAGAAATGGTTGACAATGTCCACACGAAGGTCGTTGGCGTATTTACCAAGAGTTTGACAGTCTTATACGGATCAACGGAGACAAGTAGGATATCTGTACTTCCGCCGATTACCACTGCCGGTGAAAAGAGAGTTGGTGACGTTGGAATACCTATATCAGGTATAGAAGTGAAGGTCATTGACGGAGGTGGAAATATTTTGAGAAAAGGGGAGAGCGGGGAACTTTGTATTCGAAGTATTTGTGGTTTTGAGAAATATTACAAAGACACAGATTTAACTGACGAAGTCCTTTTGTCAGGAAAGTGGTTTCGTTCTGGCGACATTGTGTGCCTTGATAAAAACAATCACATTCTTATAAAGGGGCGGGTCACGGAATTCATTTGCCGAGGTACAAAGAAAATTATGCCAGGTAGCATTGAAGAAGTCATTCAAAAAAAGAATGGTATACACATTGCTATTGTTGTTGGTGTACCTGACAAACGTTTATACGAAGAAATTTGCGTTTGTTATGTTACGGATCCAGGGCAGGATATTTTACCATGCGATGTAAAACAATTTTGCATCAAAAACTTCGTTGGGCAGGAAGCCATGATTGATGATATTGGGAAAATGCCAAAGTATTTTCTTCGATTCCATAGTCTGCCGATGCTTGCTACAGGAAAGATTAACAAAACGCGCTTGAGAATGGATGCCATTCAACGGCTAAAACTGGCTGATCAGATGTAAGACGAACGTTTGATATAAAATTTAACTACCCAAGTTTAATCCTGTAGATTTAGTGATTAGGTGAAAAGTAAATATATTTCATAGACATTTGTGTTAATTCCATATTAAATTTTGTTTGAAATTGAAGTTAATGGTCAAAAGATAGTTTCCCCAGACGCGTTACAGAAGTTGTATATACATTTTACCTGATTTATAGGAATAAATATATAAGTTAGCAGGTTATCTAATCAGGAAAGGAATTAAGAAGGGGATAAAATTGATCTATCTGGACCCAACACACTGGAATGGGTGATCGCAGAATTATATATTATCATGGCGGGAGGTATTGTTGTCCATGTGCCCTTCAACATCACCGACGCCAGAGATGCTAACGGAATTGTTTTAATTGCTGAGTGCAAAGTCGTTTTCATAGATCCCGGAAGAAGAAATGAATATATGAACGTGAATTTAAAACTTATTGAAAGCATCGGGAAAGGTTCGAATCGTTTGACTCTGGTGTTTCTCAGAAAGTGCGAGCATGTAACATCCTATGATGACTTCGCCGAAATATTGCAGCTGAAAGCAGCAGAAGTGGAATTTCCCTCTCTATACCCTGAGGATGAAATTGTGTTTTTCAGGACATCTGGGAGCACGGGAAAGCCTAAAATGATCCCTAAAACACACTTTTCCGCAATCAACTGTCGTATTACCTTCCCTGGGAAAACTTACAATGATCGACCGTTTGCTTGGTCGGGCGGATCTCCCATTTTCACAGTGTACCAAGGGGAACCTAGAATATTCTACGATTCATCAGTTGCCATTAAAGGACGCAACACAATGGAGATATGGGAAATAATCAAGTAAGAACAGTGTTCTTCGGCGAAATTGTTACCTTACTTTCTTTCAGATCTGGTGGATCACGAAAAAAATTACAAATGTTCTTTCAAACTTGACGTTGTCATCACAACCGTACAACTGGTTGAAAATCGCCACACAAAGATCGTTGGCGTATTTACCAAGAATATTACGGTTGGATACGGTTTAACTGAGATACTTTGGGTATCTACTCTTCCGCCTATCACTACTGCTGGTGAAATGAAAACTGGTGACATAGGAAAGCCAATGCAAGACATAGAAGTGAAGATCATTGATGAGGAAGGAAAGGTTTTGAGAAAAGGGGAGAATGGGGAGCTTTGTATACGAAGCATATGTGGATTCGAAAAATACTACAAGAACCCAGATTCAACTGACGAAGTTCTTTTGCCGGGAGGGTGGTTTTGTTCTGGCGACATTGCTCAAGTAAGTGAACAAAATAATATTATGATGAAGGGGCGGATCAAGGATTGTATTTCCCGAGGTACAAGGAAAATAATACCCAGTAGCATCGAAGAAATCGTCATAAGAATGATTGGTATAAAAGATGTGATTGTGGTTGACGTACCTGACGAACGTCTCTACGAAGAAATTTGCGTTTGTTATGTCACGGATCCATGGATTGTAAATTCACCATCCGATGTAAAACAGTTTTGCATGGAAAATTTCAATAAGCAGGATAACATTGATGGTCTTGGAGAAATGCCAAAGTATTTCCTTCGATTCCATAGTATGCCGATGCTTGATAATGGAAAAATTAACAGACGTCAATTGAGAATCAATGCTATTGAACAGCTGGAATTGGTTGATCAGATGTAAGGTGGACTTCTGATATCAAATATCTCTACCCAAAGGTAAATCATGTACATTTAGGAATTGACTGAAACATAATGTAAATCCCTCAATTTTTTTGGAAGCCTTCTTTTTCCACGCAATACCGCATCAATTTTACAGACGTGTAAGTTTATTTTAGATTATATACCTATGTTGCATGAATTTTATATGAATTGTACATTATATGACCAATTTCGTCAATTTTTAAATATATTTTATGCTATGCGATGCTTTTGATGGTATACTGTAACCTTGAAATCGTCCCTGATGTGCATAGGTAATTTAAATTAGAAACCCAACCGTGTGTAAACAACGACTCGGTGCAGGTGATAAATGAGGATTGGTTGCTGATATTTTGTGTGACAAGTGGAATATTTAGACTTTGTAAAGAGATTTACAACCAAAACCGAAAAGCACTATAAATGTCACATGCATGCTTATATCATTATCTTTATCATTGAATTACTACGATAACCAAGACAGAATATACCAGTCTGGTATAATTTGATACACACATTGAATTTTTTTTTTATTATTCTTTATTCGGCATTATTTCTTTTGTGTTTTTGAGAGGATAATTGTTTCTATGCTTAATTTGCAGTAACCCTTCACTTATTTATCTATCTATCTATCTATCTATCTATCTATTTATCTATCTATCTATCTATCTATCTATCTATCTATTTATCTATCTATCTATCTATCTATCTATATAAATAAATAGTCAATATATTACATAATGTTTATCAATTGGGTTATAAAAGTAGAATGAAGCACTTCTGTGAATTTTCTCATGTAATTGTATGTTTACAAACCATCACAACATTTACATGTATTCATTTTATAACAGGTAACAACTCCACTGATGACTTGTTATTTTGTTGTTGTTTTGATTGATGTACATTGTATATTTGAGTGTTCATTGTCAGTCAAACCTTTTTAACGGGGAGGTGTTGTGTATTTCACTATTTGCACTAAATTGAGCTAGATTGTTCTAGAGAAGTGATGTTTATTTCATCGACACTAGTGACCTAGATTGTTCTAGGCCTTATGTTATATTTAGTAGAAAGATTACGTATTGGTTGCATCATTGTCTTTAAGATTGTACTAGAAAATGCATTCCTATTACATATACACTAAACGCCTAATGATAAAAAAGCTCTGGTTAGACACTTTATATGCTTTTCAATTTTATTCATACTGGGAACTACGATTTTGGAATCGCTATTTTTGTGTGTGTAGATCCTGTACGGATTTATTGCTCAACTACCGTAAGTTAGTACTATGCTATTGTTACAATTTTCCATCAATCATTAATTGTAAATAAATCTTATTGATTGTTTAATTGGTTTTTTTTGCTGGTAAATTCTGCTTGCTCTTTGTTAAGAGTTTGTTGCGACCTATAACAGAATTGGAGCTCCTCCAAGATAAAAAAAAAACCACCCCAATATATATGTAGGACTCCAAAGTGCGATGGTCACGCCAAAGTGCGATGGTCTGCGCCAAACCCCAATGGTGTGACACGCCAAAATGCGATCGTCCACAATCATGCGCCAAAGTGCGATGGCCTGACACGCCAAAGTGCGATGGTGTGACACGCCGAAATCCATTGGTTTGTAAACGACACAGTGATTTGGTACAGACTGAACCATGTGTTGTTTTACCAAAACATCATTGCAAAATCCATGCACAAAAAATAAGAATAAGAACTTATTTCATTACCATTTAGTTGTCGTGTTATTAAACACAACATTTTCCAAGGCGAAATCGTATAGAATGTTTTGTATTATAACATACCCCCAGGAATTTAATACGTGTACGTCAAAGTAATAAATGATTATGAATTAAAGAATGTATGGGCGAAGTAGAACAAATGTACCTTGCCTTTCTCACTACCCTCAACAGTGTAAACCTTGCCGTTGCTGTCGTCCGTGTTACATTTCTTTGTTTTTATTTTGAAAGACGTTAAGAATGACGTCACAATGACGTGACGTCACAAACGTTACTGAACTCCGCACCTTCGGTCTTTGGCGTGACCATCGCACTTTAGTATCCGTAACGTTAACAAACCATCGCACTTTGGCGCAGACCATTGCACCTTGGCGTGGCCATCGCACTTTGGAGCGACCATCGCGCTTTAGAATCTTATATATATATATATATATATATATATATATATATATATATATAATCCAAATAGAAAGAGTTGATATCACACAGTCAAAATAATTAGAGTGCTTTTTTATTGAATATATTTTGGAACTGTATATTTTCCCGCTTTTTTTATTGGTTTATATAGTGTATATTTTTTTTATTGAATTATATATATATATATATATATAATTCCAAAATTCCAAAAGTTCCAAAATTTCAACAAAAAATCAGTTAATAAATATTTTTCTCAATTTGAAAAAGTTGCAGAAAATTCAAAATGGCCACGGCAGGTTTTGTCCACAATGGTAAAAAAAGATTTGATTGGCAAGTTCACTCAGACTCAGATTATGGCAAGATCAAGGCTACAGTCTTAAAAGCTCGTTAATTAGTACCCGAAACGTACAGACAATAATTCAGAAAATTTGATAATCAAGCGTATGAAAGGTGAAGATAACGAACAGTGATGTATGTAGAGTTTGCTAGAGAAAAAGACAATTCGTTTAATCATTGGTTGAGATCTAATAGAATCACTGATAATTTAAACAACTTTCGTCAACTCATCTTAGGGGAAGAATTTAAAGTGTGTTTTCATGAAGATTTGTGAACACATTTAGAAGATAAGAATGTGAGAACTCTTGAGACAGCTGCAGTTATTTCAGATACTTATAATCTCTCTCTCTCTCATAAGAAAACCTTTGTAGCAAAATCTCAAGCTTGTAGCTTATCAAAAAGTGTAGACTCAGATAAAAAGAGTGCTTCAGAGTTTATTCGCAGTCACCACCTCACAGTGGTTCTAGGTTCGGTCAAAGGTCAGGACGTTCTGAAGGTTCCTCTGGTGTAGGATGGCTTCCTACTTGTACTTATTGTTAAAAAAAAATAGGTCATCTGATTAGTGAATGACAAATGCGTGTGCATCATTTAGAAATGATAAGAAAGCCTTTAGTTCATTTTACTCTCACACTCCTGACGTTCAGGGTTCGAAGTCCAGTTCTGTTAATTATATATAGGATTAAAACTCATTTTGTCTGAGGTATTTGTTTCACTCCATGGCTCTTATGAAGTTAAACCTGGTCAGATGTTGAGAGATACTGGTGCTACACAGACGGAGTGTTTTGCCTTTGTCTGAGCGGTGGGTCAGTTTTATCACATGGTGTTGAGCTAGGCATCATTGGTGGTCCCTTACATAGAATTTATCTGAAATCAGATTTAATTACTGTACCAGTTATTTAGGTGTTCGACCTACTCTTATTGTTTAAAGCATTTCCTTGTTGCTAGGCAACGATTTAGCTGGTGGAAGAGTCATACCAGATCCTATACTTTGTGAGAAAATTACTTCCACCGTCGCGCCCGATGAAGAAGACAACGACCTATATCCAGCCTGTGCTGTCACTAGATCGATGACCAGAAGAAAAGAAGCCAATGATGATCATGTTCAGGCCCCCAACACGGCTGGTTCATCTCATGAAATTGACCTCAGTGACACTTTCCTGTTTGACCTTGATGACATTTCACATGAAAATAGACAGTCATTTAACAACAAGTCTCCACTGAAAACCAGTGACGATGGTGGTCCCAATACACAAGTAGACTAGGGCAAGAACACCCTCAGTAGAGATCAGCTACTGTCCAATCAAAATAAGGACCCTGATATTATCCAACTGAGCAAGAGAGCACTTCCACCAGAAGAGATCACCAAAGTTGGAGAGTGTTTTATACCAACGACGGGATCCTTTTGCAAAAGTGGTGACCACTTAATGCACCATCGGATGACGTATGTAGGGTCTTTCACCAGATAGTGGTCCCAGTGGTATATCGTAAGGACATCGTGAGTTTGGCTCACGATACACCCATTGCAGTTTATTTAGGAGTCAAAAAAACTTCTAACAGGATTTTGAGTCATTTCTATTAGCCAAATTTAAGAAAGGATGTTTCTGAATTTAGCAAGTTTTGTCACGTTTGCCAGATGGTAGGTAAACCTATTCATAAAATCCCATCTGCCCCTCTACAACCTATTCCAGCATTTGAAAAACCATTCAGTAGGGTGTTAATAGATTATGTAGGATCCTTGCCAAAAACCAGGTCAGGGAAATTTAAAAATTCAAGTCTTTTTCAGTATAGAACCGAAGCAAACTGTTCCTTCATTTAACCTCATAAACTTACTTTACAATTTGATAAGTATGTCCAGTCAAACAATTAACAGGGGCAAATCCAGGAATTGCGGTTACGGGGGAAACACTTTATGAGACAGGGGGTCGGGGCCACCTTGAGGCCCCCAGTGGGTCCAGGTCAAAGCCCTGGTGGCGGTTAACGGCGCAAAGCCCCCGGAAGCTCCTATATTCTACTGATTTTATAGGGCTTCAAATATGTCTCCTATTATAGTTATTTGTACCATTTTCTACCACTTTCAACAAGGTGAAATTATAAAATGACGCAAATCTTAAGGGTTTTTGAAAAAAAATAAGTTCTCTCAATAAAGTAATTCAAGAAATAAAAAGATTTTGTCATTTATTTCTCCGGGAGTGGAAGAAATTATTGTTTCTTTTACATGTATCGTTGAGGACATTTTTCTAAACAAGATACCACGATTTTAAAATGTAGGTTGCCATAAAAATCTGCACATACTGTAAATGTATTACATTTGGCTGTATATTCTATTTAGCGCCTTTGGCGGAACGCAGCTTCCGCCAAATCAAATTCATCGCTAAATGCCATCCGTAAATCTAGATGTTTAAAGTAATTCAGGAATGCGCTATATCAAATCTCTGCTAACTTGTTGAAAAAACGATTTCTGCCAAATATCGTACCCGCCAAATATAATACGTTTACAAGTATGATTACTTGTAAACGTATAAAGACGAGTTTTGCCTTTTGATTCACGGAAACGGATAAAAAAATCCCACCGCATGCTGAATGGAAATTACTTTACTTTCGCTTTTAAAGGTCACGGGAATATGTTTGGATATGTTTGGCATTTTTAAAACAAAATTATTTAAGAATACATTGAATAAAACAAAAATCGAATCAAAGAAACGCATATACCTATAATAACTCGAAATTATTTTCTTTTTGCAAAAATCGGACCAAATTCATTCATTTTCTGCAATACTGGGTACTGATATAATATATTATATCCCAGAGCTAGATAGTTGGGGTGTCTGTTACTTTTTCCAGTAAAATTTAAATTGTCTTTAATACAAATACATCAACTATAACGCATAAAACTTATTGCTAATAATATCAATGTGTTTGTGCCAGTTTGTTTTTCAAAACAGTTTTCTTACATTAATTTTAAAGTATGTATATGATGCATGTTGAAATTAAATATTATTGCATTAATATTTAGATTTTGATTCCAAACGTTCTTAAAACGTTTTCAAATTAAAAATCAAATAACAGCAAATCATTATTTATGTCTTCAAGCGAGATGTGGTTTGTTTAAAACGTAGATTACCTGGGATTGATTCGAAACTTCGACAATTGTTGTGGCAGATTATTTTCTATATCGCATATGTAATAGGTGCACATTTACATGAATGATAATGATGATAATAAACTTTATTCACACAAAGCATGTGATATGTATCAAGTTAAATCAAGTAGTGTAGTCTTGTTCATGGCTCTTGCTAAAATGTAATATTTCTTGACTACTAGGGGTGTGAAAATAATGGAATATAACCTAGAAGATTTCAAATTATCAGATGAGACACGAATTTCTTCGTAATGGCAGACAACGATGTAATATCATTTATTTTAGCAATTTATTAAGATCTAGGAGCCAATATGTTTGTAGTATTCACGAACGTTAGTGTGTCACTTGACTATCAGAAAATAATGTGAGGATATGTATGGAATCTACATATAATAGACAAGATCGTAAATACCGAATTAGCGGAACTCTCTTGTAAAGAACTCCGGAAAAGCGTGTCAATTTTGGGCCCTTTTTATATTCCAACATGGCATCGAAACTCAACTAGGTTAAGGGTTTCGATAGTAAAAGGCACCGACATTTTGGGGTGAACTGATACCTCAAATTCACAAGTATAATTACAATTGTTACAATCAAACATCGAAACGATAATACCCATGTGTTGACTGTGAAAGGTGATGATAAGGAACAGTGATCAATCTCATAATTCCTATAAGCAATGCAAAATAGATAGATGGGCAAACAAGGACCCCTGGACACACCAGAGGTGGGATCAGGTGCCTAGGAGGAGTAAGCATCCCCTGTCGACCGGTCACACCCTTCTTGAGCCCCATATGCTGATCAGGTAAATGACATTATACATAGTCAAAATCAGTGTGCCAAGAAGTGCCAAACAATCGGTATGAAACGAGTTAGCTGCAGAACTGTAGCTTTCTGAAAAAAAATATTGTGACGGACAGAGAGCTACAGATCCATCCCTATGAAATTCTTCGATTTACGGCGCACATAAAGGTGCGCCCGGTTCAGGCCTGATATCGTTATATTCTTGTGTTGCTGTCACATATGTAAATTTAATATAAACAAATCTTAATATATTTTTTCTACTATAATTGTGTCCAAACATACCTCCAAATATTCATTAAAGCCCCTTACGACCCGAAAACGCACAGCTTAAAATGATTTCGTTGACGTAAAAATGTTAAGTAGCAATAATAAAAACACAGGAACCGGTAATTTTGCTTTCTATTGTCGAGTTGTTTAGTTGAATTAAATTTCCCTTTCGGGTTTTTACATTTTTTTCCCCATTTTTACGCGTTTTCAGGGCTTTACATACATTCACATATCTTTCATACTTCGATATTTCATTGAACACTGGTGTAATCCGCAAACTAACAACAAATTTTATGACAAACGGTTTGACTTCAGCTTCTCCATCATCAGCTTTCCATAACCTCGCATCGGGCTAAATGCTGTCTGACGTGTTTCATACCGATTGTTAAGCCGTTCTTGGCACACTGATTTTGACTGCGGATAAATCCGTTTACCTGATCAGGATATGGGGTTAACGGCGGGTGTGACCGGTCAACAGGGGATGCTTACTCCTCCTAGGCACCTGATCCCACCAGGGATCCATGTTTGCCCAACTATCTATTTTGTATTGCTTGTAGGAGTTATGAGATTGATCACTGTTCGTTATCTTCACCTTACATATACCAATATTCCATTACCATCTGCAGATGTATTTATGTTTCTCAAATGATTCGATACGCAAGGGCTTGTTCTGTTTTTGGCAGTTTTCCAAATCGAGAGAGTTTACTGGCAAGTGCATTGTTACTGGGGTTTCAACAGTTTTGTTAAACGTCTGCATTTCGCAAATCCCATGGTGGTTACATAGATTTAATTTACTAATATAACCAGTCATTAGATAAAATGCGGTGTGACCTGTCTAATGCAAACTGAGGCCGTTCTGTGCACTGAATTTTATTACGGATCACCCCGTTTACCTGATAAAGATTTAGGGCTCAAAGCGGATGCAGGTCGACACGGGATGCTTAGTCACCCTGAGCTTCTGATCCCACCTCTGGTTTATGCATTGGTTCGTGTTCTTCCCCTTTCATACGCATTTATGTTTGTGATAGATGTTGATGGAAGCGAATGTCCGGTGCGTTAGGATGTGATATTGCGTGTATGTAATGAGAACATGAGACATTGATTCAAGTTCATGTCTTCTGTACCTGTGTACATAACCTTGATTGTGGCATCATTCATGACCTTTGTGGTGTGAATACACATGATGTTAAGAACTGTAGAATATTTGCGACATCTATTGAGATGTTTTTTGTGATACCGATTGGTTAAAAGTTTCATAGAGGGATGTGTGAAAGTGTATCTCAAATTTAAAAGATTAAATTTGTGAATATCAAACACGAAAAGGACACTACCAATATGTTGAATATTAATAAACTACCATACATATCCGACAAACTAATTTCCTGTGATGTGAGCTTCTCACTTGATACTTTATTTTTTGGTAAAACATCAAGAGGTCTTACTTTAGGTATGAACAAAAGTTCAGGTGTATTCTGGTTACCGGATATAGTTTTAATGATACAATTTCATTTAAGGAAGTTAGCTCCTGAGTTTTTGAGTACAACTGCGCAGGATGCTACAACTAAGTATTCTCTGGTTCAATACTGATCCCATTGGTGCAAATATATTGCACATCTATTGCTTAACCCTATCCAGTTGAAAATATGTGTGTTAATTCAAATTTTGAAAGGGTTTGACAGGGACTATATATTGTGGCGGAAGGATCCACTAATCAAAAAGTTGTAATTTTGCATGATATAACAGTTACTGTTTCATCCATTGTATATCTATTTTTATACTCCTATACGTGTATTTCAATTTTATAATTTGTGATACAGGTAGTTGAGACTTGAAACTATTTCAAATGTTGTAATTTATTAACTTGGTTGATATATTTTTCAAAACAGAACACCAATTGTTTAAAAAGTTATAATTAATCTACACGAAATTTTGTATACAAATTCATTATTTTTGCCAATAATTCAAAAATTTGATCTCCAATCCCAACTTTTTTTAGTTGCATTTTAAATTGGAAGACCAGACCTTGAAAATTATGTAAAATTTTAGAAATTGACATTACTCCTAATATGTCCTTTTAAACTCTCAATTTTGACATCATGAAGTTTTTCGTATATCAAGTGCAAAAAGGTCATAATTTATTTCCTTTACTAGTATTAATTCTTTTTTCATCTGTAGTGGACATGATTATGTATCTATTTTATGTAATGATTGATTTGTGTCGCTTATGTTGTGTTGACACTAACAGAAAAATCAAGTTTAATTGAATAAATTTTAAGTGCAAAAGGGTCATATTTAGAACACTATAGCTCAATAACAAGCGTTCCGACCTCAGTTTTTCTATTTCATTTCCTAATTCTCTTTCAATGTAGAAATCAAAAATACACTTCACTAAAAATTGACATTACTCCAAATATCAGGTGCAAACCTCTTTAAAAGAAACTTGCTAAGAGCAAGTAAACAACCAGACGCAAAATAGTATTGTTCAACAATATTTTGACAATCATCAGCGAAGTACTTGGGTTGTTTGCATTCCTACAGATGTCATACCATTGGTATATGTTAAAAGTTGTTCCCAACATTCTTCATACGCATAAATATATCTACAACATATATCCAAAATTATGTTTCTGCCTAGACCAGATACACCCGAACGTTTGCATTTTTTGCACAAATATGCAGATTAGGGCGACTTCAATGGTCCAATAGATCAAAATTACGTTGATCCATACTATATATAGGTATTTAAGATAATAGACGTTTATGATTGCAAAGGAGGAATACTGTGTAATCCTTTGTTAAACTCATACAGTTGATCGCATCATAGAAAAGGTCGCAGAAGTGGAAACCCCTTTTCCGAATACGAAGTCCTATGTAAAGACACACTGTTGTAATAATCGTAATAAGTCAATCTATTTTATATTGTAGAGTCGTGTTTGCCATGTCCGAATTCAGTTATCTCTGTGTTCCACGGACTGTTCCATATCAATACAAGACAATCATTCAAGTCTTTAACGAAATTTCAACATTGTGTCCAAACAAAGACATTCTCATTTATCGAGGTATTGATGGGACCCGGAGAAGTTTAACTTGTCATCAGCTTCAGACACAGGCAACAAAGTTAGCAGGTTATCTAATCAGGAAAGGAATTAAGAAGGGAGTTAAAATTGGTCTAATTGGACCCAACACTCTGGAATGGGTGATTGCAGAATTATCAATTATCATGGCGGGGGATATTGTTGTTCATCTGCCCTTCAATATCAGCGACGCCAGGGATGCTTACGAAATCGTTTTAATTGCTGAGTGCAAAGCTGTTTTCATAGATCCCGGAAGACGAAATGAATATATGAATGTGATTTCAAAACTTATTGAAAACATCGGGAAAGATTCAAAACTTTCGACTCTGGTGTTTCTCCTCAGAAAGTGCGAGCATGTAACACCCTATGATGACCTCCCCGAAATATTGATGTTGAACGCAGCCGAAATGGAATTTCCCTCTCTATACCCTGATGATGACATTGCCATTTTCACGACGTCTGGAAGCACGGGAAAGCCTAAAATGATCCCTAGAACAACTGTCGTATTGTCTCCCCTAGGAAAACTTACAATGATCGACCATTGGCTTGGTCAAGCGGATCTCCCATTTTCACAGTGTACCAAGGAGAACCTAGAGTGTTCTGCGATTCATCAGTCGCCATTGAATGATGTAATACAATGGAGATATGGGAAATAATCAAAGAAGAACAGTGCACATCGGCACTATTGCTACCTTACTTTCTTTCAGATCTGTTGGATCAAGAAAAAAATTACAAAGATTCCTACAAACTTGACGTTGTCATCACAACTGGTTGAATATTGCCACACAAAGATCGTCGGCGTATTTACAAGGAATCTTACAGTTGAATACGGTTTAACTGAGATACTTTGGGTATCTACACTTCCGCCTATCACTACTGCTGGTGACATGAAAACTGGTAACATAGGAAAACCAATACCAGATATAGAAGTGAAGATCATTGATGAGGAAGGAAAGGTTTTGAGAAAAGGGGAGAATGGGGAGCTTTGTATACGAAGCATATGCGGTTTCGAAAAATACTACAAGAACCCAGATTCAACTGACGAGGTTCTTTTGCCGGGAGGGTGGTTTCGTTCTGGCCACATTGCGCACGTAAGTGAACAAAATAATATTATGATAAAGGGGCGAATCAAGGATTGTATTTCCCGAGGCACAAGGAAAATAATGCCCAGTAGCATCGAGGAAATCATCATAAGAATGATTGGTATAAAATATGTGATTGTGGTTGGCGTACCTGACAAGCGTCTATACGAAGAAATTTGCGTTTGTTATGTCACAGATCCATGGATTGAAAATTCACCATCCGATGTAAAACAGTTTTACTTGGAAAATTTCAATGAGCAGGATAGCATTGATGGTCTTGGAGAAATGCCAAAGTATTTCCTTCGATTCCATAATCTGCCGATGCTTGATAATGGAAAAATTAACAAAAGGCAATTGAGACTCGATACCATTGAACAGTTGGAATTGGTTGATCAGATCTAAGGTGGACTTCTGATATCAAATATAATTTCCCAAAGGTGAGTCTTGTAGATTCAGGAATTAGCTACAACATAATAAAAATCCTTCATAATATATTTTCGGAAGCCGTCTTTTTCCGAAGAAACTATTGAAAGTGAACTGAACTAATCATTCGTGAGGCTCGATCAGGAGAGACTTGTCCCATATTAATCTAGATAGTTTCAATATATAGACGTTTCGTTTGTTTACAGCTTTGTAGTGTAGTTTTAGTTTTTTTCTGTAGTTTTCTTCTCTATGTAAAGATTTAATCGTCCCGAGAATTTGACAATTCATATATACATATATATATATATATATATATATATATATATATATAAAGCACTAAATAATCCCAACTAGGTACTGAAAAACCCCAGCCCGGGGTCGAACCAGCGACGTACGGCACCCACCGCCTAGCAAGATTGTCAAACCAGTGCGTAAGTCCACTCAGCCACAACCAAGAGTTGAATTAAAAAAATAATTTAATTCTTGTATTGCCATAACACCATAATAAAGGCTCTGAGAAACGTTTGTGTAAATAGATTGTAAATTTTGTGGTAAAAACACTCATTAAAGACCCATTAATCATTCCAAATGTATGAGCGCTATACGGACTCAAATTGGGAAACGCTCATATTGGAATTATTGAACTAAACAGCCGATTTGAGACAGTTTGTATTCTCAAGGATGAGTTCAACTCCATCAAACACATTTTTTCTTTAATTTCAAAAGATAGTTTGGTTTTTTTGGTAAACTTTGGTTATCAAATTTGCTCTGTAAATAATTGTAAGAAATGTTAAATCTTAGATTTTTTTTTTTTTTTGGTTATTGTTTTTTCTGGTATTCTGTTATTTGACCTATAACAAAATCCTAATTGGGTTTGGATATGATAATGTATAAATATTGCATGTAGTTGAAGTTAACATTGAACATTTTCACTCCGAGAGAACCATTGTCAACCGAGACGTAGCTGAAATTATACTGTTGTTATATAAACAACAAAGCAGAGAAAATAACGTCTGTTGACATTTGATTGATCACTATCATGCAATGTTTTGTATATGAATGCAGGTATTCGGGGTTATTACAAACACTCAAACGACGTCGTCTAATAATTTACGGCAAACCGTACGTGGATGAATTTCACGCATGTGATATTTTTTTTAATGATACATAATGTATCACCAGTTGTCAAATAATGTTACCGTTGCCAGATACTATCACCCCATGGTGCCTAATTTCTGTTTTCAGAGAGTAACAACGTTTGTTTTTTGGTGGGTTTTTTTCAAATTCTCCTCGACCAATCGGATTCGTCTAAATTACAGATAATAAATACTAATTGGTATATCACAGATATTTCCTGGTGAATAATACAGAATCACAGACCGGGTGTTATGATGAAGAAGAGCAGATGAAGAAAAACACACTCGTGTTGTTAAGACAAATACCACCTGTGTGGACAAGAAACCTAGAATTATCGGCATTATTGAATCATGGAGATATCAAGACAAAATGTACCAATACTAATTCCTGATTGGTACTAATGTAACTTTAGTGGACTTTCTCAGTTAATTCAATATATGGTATGAAGCACTGACCTACAATAACAGACGGAATATAAATGAAACATAAATGAGAAAATAGATAGCGTAACTACAAAATGTATTCATAAAATATATCCACGATACCACCTGGAGAAAATATAGAAGGCTCGGGGATAGAAAAAACACGAATTGGATATAGATTATATCAACCATACACCACGAAAAATACTTTTTATCGCATGTAAAGGAG
The DNA here is from genome assembly GCF_947568905.1 of Ostrea edulis. Classification (NCBI taxonomy): domain Eukaryota; kingdom Metazoa; phylum Mollusca; class Bivalvia; order Ostreida; family Ostreidae; genus Ostrea; species Ostrea edulis. The sequence continues at coordinate 74,913,461 of NC_079170.1, forward strand.
TTGTATTCCTTTACGTTACTGTATTATTGAGGAGTTTGCCTCCTGACAGTGTCAAGTAACTACGTAAAAATTAGTTCGTTTGTGACGTCACAAACGGCGTAGGAAAACAACTAGGCTGAAGGTAGCAGCCACTAACCAGCAGCCAACAAGGTTATAGAAGTTAGCAGCCAGTAAGAAAGTTCATCAGAGTACTGCGAGTACTCAGACGGAATACTAAAAAGTAACACATCATAAATCAAAGATAATTTTTCAAGCAATTTTTCAAGCAATTAATCAACACATTTTTAATTACTTTCATAGTTGAAGGTAATTCAGCACACCTGAAAGTTTCTGACTTTACATCTGGATAATGATTGTTGATAACAAATTAATCTTTGAAGAGTCCACAAAAATAGTATGCAGGCAAATAAATGGACCCCTAGGACTATTATTTTCCGCCCTCGGTGTGGGGCTATAGGGGTACCACCTTAGGCCACCAAACGGTGGGACCACTTTTTAGACCTCTCTAATAAATAGGGTGTTGAAATAAAACAAAACTAATAAAGCACTAGAGAACAATAAAGTCAAACATATAGAACATTTACAAGGGGTCACATAGGCCTTTAAGGCAATAAGTTCACCTGAAAGTTTCTAATTTTACACCATGTAAAGTCATAACGAAGGCTAATAACAATTTGATACTTAAAGAGAAACTAACAGAGTATGCAGGCAAGGAGGGGGATTCCTAGGGCTATTATATTTCACCCTCAGTTTGTGGCTGTAGGGATACCACCTGGGGCCTCTTAAGGATCGGACCACTTTTCAGACCTCTCTAATAACTTACTAAAGGGTGTTGAAATAAAACAAGACTGATAAACGACTAGAGAACAATGATGTCATACAAATACAAGCCTTAAAATTTGTCATATACACCTTTAAAGGGCATTTGAGCTCACCTGAAAGTTCATGATTTTACATCAAGAAGGATCATAATAGAGGCTAATAACAACTTAGCCTTTGAGGAGTCCACTAAAAGATTATGCAGGTAAGAAATAAGACCCCTAGAGCTATCATATTCCACCCTCATGGACTGTATGTGTACTACCTGGGGCCTCCCAAGGGTGGGGACACTTTTTAGAACTCTCTAACTCTCTACAGGATATTGGAATAAGCAAGGTTGATAAACTACTAGACCAGGCGACACTTTGTCCCTTCCTTTTCTTACATAGGGAAAGAAATAGGGGCCCTCAGGTGGTACCATTACAGTCCCAAACAGAAAGCGAGAACAGGTTGCCTTAGGGGTCCTCTACCCTTTGCTTATGTATTTTCCGTCTTGTCTTCAAAGATCACAGCCAGAGAGTCACTTATTAAAGCTGTATATTGCCAACGCGATACAAAAAATATCAAAGTTCAGGCGGGGTGAACAACACATCAGGATATTACAGACCGTTTGTCTGGATGAAATTGAATATCTATTAGGATTCCCTTCTCCAACCAGTAGAGACTTTATCATTTCCTCTATTTGTATACTCGTAATAGAAATAGGAATTCTAGCTATGAAGCGTCACCATGTGGTACCATAGCAGTACAAAACTGAAAGCGGAAAAAGATAGCCTTAGGGGTCCTTTACCTTCTGATGTTCCATCCACCTTGTCTTCAAAGATTAAAGCTAAGGAGCCAGTCATTGAACCCGTTTATTGCCTACGAGATACAGACAATATCGAAGTTCAGCTGAACTAAATGACACTTCCGGGCATCACAGACCTCTTGTATGTATGAGTACCCCTTAGGATTCTCTACTACAACCAGTGAAGTTATTGTTCCTTCCATTCCTCACATAATAGAAATATGGGCTCCAAATTTGCCTCGACCTCCAGTAGCCACCAGGTGGTACCCCTACAGACCCAAACAATTTCTCCGCGTTCTTCCGCCTTGTTCTCAAAGATAACAGTTAGAGAGACAGTCACTAAACTCTTACTTTCAAGGAGATACATAAAATGTTAAAATTCAGGCGAGCTAAACAACACTTTCGAACATCACAGACCTTTTGTCTGCATAATATCAAGTATCTTTTGGGATTCTCTACTCCAACTAGTGAACACTTGTCTCTTCTTTCCACCACTGAAATAGTAGAAATAGGACGATGCTATACAGCCCCAATCTGAAAGCAGGAACTGATAGCCTTAAAATTCCTCTACCTAATGTTAACGTTCCTTCCGCTTTGTTTAAAAAACTACAGTCTGATTAAAATCATATCTATATGATAATGAGCATGGGCTGTGATTTTAATCAGACTACAAAAACTACAGGTAGAAAGACAGTCGTTAAAACCATTTGAATCCGAGATGCAGAAAATATCAAAATTCAGTCCAGGTAAACAATTATTAAGAGTCTTCGACTCCACTCACCTAGACTCAGTACGCGAGGTAATGTTGAACTCTATAGCTTTAAATTTAGACTATATTTAGACAATGCTTAAATCTAAGCAGGCCTTAAAGACCCAATTTTATGTTGAAAATCCCAAATTGTAAGCTTCCTGTCAACTAAACATTTACAATAGATTTCAGGTGGAGTGACATTTGTAGACACTGCGGTATGGGGCTACCCCAGAAAGGTGTTTTGATAACAATAACAACCAATATCTACAGGCATTCTTTAGATCTTGAGGAAACCCAGTATACCTGAGTTTTGATAGCAATGGCCTGTCCACAAATGCTATTTTCTTGTAATTCAATTGTTTTTAAAAAGGACCCTGAACAATGCAATATCAGAGAGAGAGAGAGAGAGAGAGAGAGAGAGAGAGAGAGAGAGAGAATTGGTGTAGAATATGTGTCAACTACCCTTATGAATACAACCATTATCCAAATACTATGCCCACAGAAAATCTGCAGAGGTCCCTGAGACAGGTCCTGTGTATATCAAAACTATATAAAAAAAAACCCATTGACAGGTAGATTTCTACCATGTTCTATCTCTGTGTATTTCTTTGAGTGCCATGAGATATAGCAATTAAGACCTTGGTAGACCCTGGCCATTCCAAGTAAATAACATTTGTTTAGATTAGGCTCTGCTTACATTTTCACTTACCGTACGGTCATGAGATGGGTCTTTAAAGATAACATTTGTTATTGTTAGACTATAATATCAACTATCAGGTTCAGTAATAGATTTTTTTTTTATAATTTCATCATTTATTTCAAAATATACATAATGTTAGTTAGGATAAAATATCCTCGGATAGTCCCGCAAATATTTCACCAATGGTGACAGGGGCCCAATGAACTGAATGTATTTTTAATATGATTATTATTCTAAGTAAGGCATATGCATAATTTATATAAAAAATGCATATTATTTTATATGTATAATGATATATCTAAACCATATTTGTTAGAAGTCATAAGAATATCATATACAGCGTCGATGTAGATATATCAACAGTAGAGTAACATAGAAAATGGCGAAGGAATAATGTATAAACAATGAAGCCGTAAGTAAACCGCTTAGTTATACTAATACATATTCGCGGATAATATATACATTTTAGACAGTCTTAAAGAATAATAGACTATGTAATGGAAATACAAGAGACATGTATAACATGAGATCTCGAGTGGGGTGCACCACTACTGCAAATACAGTCCATTCGCATCCGTATAATACTGTCCCACTGGAACACTGGTCTCTTCACAGTAGTTATGCTATTTTGCATTTATATACCCCAATACTGATGAATAAAAACCATATCAATTTTCTAACATGGTTATACGTATTGATGGTTATACGTATTGATTGATTTTTGATAGATTTTTTATGTTTTCCGCCACACTCAACAATTTTTGAGTTATATGGTGGCGCCCAGTTTTTGTTGGTGGAAGAGAGAACCCAGCTATAATGCACCTGGGATAATACCACCGACCTTCCGAAAGTAAACTGGGAAACTTTCTCACTTACCGGCTCGAGCAAGATTCGAACCCGCGCCGACAGAGGTGAGAGGCCGTGTGAGTTTGAGCGTGATGCTCTAACCACTCGGCCACGGAGGCCCCAATATACGTATTGAAAGTCGTTTCACTTAAAGAATCTAATTTACATAACAATATATATGTTTGTATATTCTATAGGCTGCATAAGTAATATGCAAATTCAAGGATTTAGTTTTATCCTTTTATTCTCGAAAAAATCTAATAACAATGTGCTTCCATTGAACTTTAAGGATAGATAACGACTAACAGTGTTCAATATATTTAAAACATTATCACACTGGTATATCAAATGTTTTATAGTCTCAGCTTGCTTACAATGCGTACATTCATTCCTCACATGTTTTCCCCATTTGCTTATATATGCATTATTACACAATATGTTTGTCAATAACTTCTAATTGAATTCAGCTATTTGTTTTTCTTTCAAATTTAATCTTACATTTATAAGTCTTTATCAAATGACTCACCGTATACATTTTTCAGATAGTAATGATCGAAAATTACGTTTGGAAAACAGTTTTCAACTAAATTCGTACAGAAAAAATACTTCATTTTTTAAGTATATTGATAAATCAAAGAAGGAAGTTAAAATTAGGAATATTTTGTTTATTTACATAACTTGAATTTGAAATCTGGTGCATCAAAATTACTACCGTATAAGTTTTACATAGTATATATATCAACGTTAAGGTTTCTACAATAGTTACATGTATTTAGAATTTCAATTAAGACTGCCTTTGAGTTTAATCATCTTGGTATTCATGTTCCTTTTCATGATTTTAATTTGCATTCTACATTTACTATTGAAAAACCACCTCTTATTACATCTCAAATCAAAGTGTGTCGTTTGATTCTTTCTTTTTTATCTCATATGAAGTTAAAAATTAATCGTTGTACTTTTTTCATATAGTCTTTATCAGGAAGACGCAAAATTGACGATGAATACATTTACTTTTAACTCTAATACCGAAAATGTTTTTCAAACTGATTTTTCAATATTCCAAGCAAAATACATTCAGTTTTGTTGATATTAATTTTAAAGCCAACAATTTCGCAAACTTTATTTCATGTAGGGTATTTTTCATTGACATTTCATTATTACCGGATCTGTGAAATCGTCTGAGTGCTGTATGCAAGGTGAAGATAACGAACAGTGATCAATCTCATAACTCATACAAGCAATATAAAATAGATAGTTGGGCAAACACGGACCCCTGGACACACTAGAGGTGGGATCAGGTGTCTAGGAGGAGTAAGCATCAACTGTTGACCGGTCACACCCGCCGTGAGCCCCATATCCTGATCAGGTAAACGGAGTTATCCGCAGTCAAAATCAGTGTGCCAAGAACGGCTTAACAATCGGTATGAAACACGTCAAACAGCATTTGACCCAATGCGAGGCTGTATTGACGAACTAGATCGTTATAACGGCCATAGAATTTGCGAAATGCTGACTTCAATTGAGACTGTTGAAATCCCTGTACCATCAACTTGTTTGTCAGTAGCTTACCTCGATTTAAAAACTGACTATACCCAGAACAAGCTCTTGCATATCGAATCAGTTGAGATATATAAACACCATATGCAGGTGGTAATGGAATATTGCTACATAAATGTGGGAAGTTGACGATGGAGAAGCTGAAATCATCCCGTTTGTCATACAGTTGAGTTGTTAGTTTGCCGTTAATGTCTACTTTCAATAAAATATAAAGTATGAAGCAGAAGTGGACGACTCTGTGGTGTCCTTTATTTCGAGCTCACAGGGATATATCAAATCGACATATGAATGAAAGCTATCATTGTTTATAGGCAAAACGTCATCGATATATCTAAAAGTCGAATTGAAGATCACAGCGAGATATTTTTTTCTTCTCACGTAGAGGTTTTTGAATAAATTCTGCTTCATATGAATATAAAAACAGGTCAGCTAACAAAGGAGCACAATTCGTGCCCATGGGAATTCCAAAAGTATAGTCTTTAATTTATCGTGAGGAATGGTCGTGTATAGTGTCGAAAAGTCATAGGTTTTAATGTTATGATTTGGGGAAAATTCTGCGATTTCAAGTTTACTAAAAGTTCTTTAGAATTTTTTAGAATCTACATTTGATTAACACCACTTCTGGCATATGTAGTCGCACAGTAAGTTTGAAGTTTCTCCTTCACAACTGTTAACATTTTCGTGAGGAGCAAAGATAGGGGCTTAGTAGAGCACTTAATGGATCCAGCAATGTATCTTGGTTTGTAAGGGTTTTTATGTAGTTTAGGAATCCAGTATAGGTACGGTAACTCATATTCATTCGACCCATTGACTGGGATATTAAATGTGTCTAAAACTGAAGCATGGTTTTGAAGAATTTCGTCTTTTGAAAGGGCAGTTGGAGTATAAGTATGATTACCAAAAGTGGAATTAATTCCAAGTTCGTTTAAAATACAGTTGTAAAAATGAGCCTTACAAACAAAGACAATGCTGTTACTAGCTTTGTCAGCTTGAACCAAAACATATTCCTCATGTAACCTATCTAATTCTTTTATCACTTCTGGTTTACTAAACATAGAAGGATAGATGGTACGTACTTTTGTTTTCATGTGTCTAATGCGAGATTTTAATATCCCTCATATGCGTTTAACCCATTCTGACAATGTATAATGTTCTTCTTTTTCATATTTAGCCCATCGTCTGGCATAATCTTCGACAGAACTCATAACAGAGATGAAGTTCTGTCGCCAATTAAAAGACCGAGGTTCTCTGTATTTGGGACCTTTAAGAATAAGTGATTTGAGGTCCTCATTTTCAACTATATCAACATCACCAGTAATGACATGTCCAGCTGGACTGTAGTTGAAAGAAGATGAAGAACAAGAACATGTTGGTGGATTACGTATAAGATGGTCTATATCTAAGCACTGCAAAGTTTGTTTATAATTAAAAAGTTTGGATGCAATAGTAGAAGCATAGCTGTAGGAAATACAGGGTGTAGACTTGAACTTGAAATAAGTTGGAATACACGACTGAACCCTTTTATGACGATGAATGTTGCATCGTTAATGTCATTATTATTTTTTAAATTCTAATTGTTTAGATTTCTGTTACTAAAAGAAAAGGGGGTCTGATAGGGGACACCCTTGTTTAATCCTCCTTGTCATCGAGCATAATTTAGAGAGCCATTCATTATTTTTTAATTCAAAGATTGGTTGTGTATATAGAATGTTTATCCATTGAATGAAATTATTTCCTATACTGAATATAGGTTCAATAATGTAAAATTTATACGGAATCAATTTTGATGCACCAGATGCGCATTTCAACAAATAGTGTCTCTTCAATGATGCTCAAGCCAAAATTTTGGAAATTCGAAATAACAATAAACTTGTAAGAGCTATAAGGATAACTAGAGTGCCAAAACCGTAGCCAAATACGTCCAAGGATAAGAGCTATACATAAGGGAGATAACATCCTTAATTTTGAAATGTATCTCTAAATTCTATCCCAGTCATTAAATATACATCCGTATTTTCAAGCTAGTAACAAATAATTAGCTACTGGGATGTAGAGACCCTCGGGGAATAAGAGTCCACCATCAGAGGCCTCGACCCAGGGGTCATAATGTAAAACTTATTCGGCACCTATTCTGATGTACTGGATGTGCATTTCGACAAATAATTTCTCTTCGGTGATGCTCAAACCGAAATACTTTGAGACGATCTAAACTCTAAACCACCATCAATTCAATCGTAAGGTAACAGCCTGTCACGTGTTTTATTCTTGTTCAATTTGCAATTGCAAGAAAACTAGCACATCTTTCTGAATATATATGACAATTTCCAATTTTGAAATTAAAAGTCAGAAAAATAATCCAAAAAAACCCCCTCAAAATATTGAGAAAAAAACATGGAAACAAGTTACCGACCAGGTACACACGCCTTGAAAGTATGATTACAAGCGAAACACATGTGCACAATAGACAAAATCAGACTTAGTTCAATCCAATGAAATTAATCTAGTAGATTCGTGTCTACCGGCGACGCCAGATGTCGTGAGACGAGTAAACCAAGTACAGGTTCTAGTATTTAGATATGGAATAACAAACCTGAAAAGTAAAACAACAATACGCTGTTTTATTTGGAGTGGAGCTCTGCAGTGTAGTCAGTAGTGTACGTCTTGTCAGCCAGATTGTGTGTGTCTATTTCTCGAACCCCGAACCCGATATAGTTATTGTGCCACAATATCTAATTATGGCGTAAAACAACCCATGCAATGCCCTGGATGACTGATAATGAATGCATTTCAACTAAATAGGAATACATTTTGTTGATAATCCTCAAAACCACTCATGAGGTTTCATATTGTAATACCAGTGCTTAATAAGTTTCCTTCATTCATAGACACATTTCGAGCTTTACATATTTATGAAGTTTCAAAAAATAGGTCGCACTTGTGCACAGTGTAAAATGTTTTATGGGGTTTCATACATTGATTATACAGTAATGCATGCTTATAGAAAACCTGCAGGGCCAGCGAAAAACAATTTGCATAAACTTCGTTATAGCCTGTATAGTTTTCATCATTGTCCTCTCACAGAGGAATATATAACACTTCACAATAATCATCAAATCCTTATAGGCATGCCGTATTATTGTCTTGATAAATATCACTTATTTACATTTATGTATTTAGACGAAGTTTCAAAGAGAGAAAATGCTGGTTACAAGTCCTGGTACTAGTATAATATATGTGCATTGGATTTCTGGGCTTATTGCTGCTTCATATTTCCAAAAAAATATTGTCTATTTACGCTACATTTATTGTACATTACATATTCTGCCTGTACTGTTCGTCAAAGACTGTATGCGATGATATGCAGTAATATCTACAATAATTGCTTCGTTAAATGCACTCTTTTATTCATGGTAGCTGTTTTTGTCATTATTCATTTCTTTTATTTCAAGGCGAAAAGACGACAAAACCAAACGACGACAAAACGATAATTAGCGACTTTTCACCCCGAAATAATGAAAAGACGAAAAAACGAAAAGTCGAATATACGACAAAATGTAGGCGAAAAGACAAACAAAATCCGCAAATTAGCGACCTGGTTTGTTGTTTTTTCGCTTGAGTTTTTGTCGCCTTATCATCTTTTCGAAGCGAAAACGGTAAGATGATAAAACGATAATTAGCTATTTTCGCCTCGAAATATCGAAAAATCCAAAAGATGACAAAACAGAAAATCGGAAAGACAAAAAATTACAGGCGAAAAGACAACAACCAAAACCCACATTATTAACGACCTAATTTGTTGTCTTTTCGCTTGGCGTTTTGTCGTCTTTTCGAAAATCGATAAAACGATAAGTAGCGACTTTTCGCCTCGAAATAACAAAATTGGGGAGGTGGAAGCTAGAGTTCACTTTACACTTGATAAATCAATCGAACTTTGTAGAAAATATGAGATCTGTAGGTAAAAATAACGGGGAAAGCAAATTGTAAAATGGGGATATATCAGGTCCCTTGCCCACCCCAACCTCCAATTCAACATACCTCGTATAACATTTACCAAAAATAAAAAAGATTTCTTCAGTAGAATACAAGTACATTAGAACATTAATTAAATTTCAGATGTTTCATTTTGTAAATGTAATTAATGATTATCGAAAACACAGCAAATTTTGTATTGAATTCCTAAAAAAAACAATCAGATACCAAACTAACGAGAAATATGTTTGGTCGTCTTTTCGACCTTTCATTATTTCGAGGCGAAAAGTCGTTGATTATCGTTTTGTCGACTTTTTTTTTCTTTTGGCGTCTTTTCGCGTCGTTAAGACGACAAGACGACGAATCTCCAAGCGAAAAGATGAAATATTAAGTCGCTAATTTGCGGGGTTTGTTCGTTGTTTTTTTTTTTACACACATTTCAATCGTAGGCATCGAAGTATTTTCGTTATTTCGGGTAGAAAAGTCAATAATTATCGTCTTTTCGCCTCGAATTACTGCAAAGACGATAAATTGTAAAGTGGCACAAATCAGTCACCATATTTATCAGTATATGATGTCCTATCTTTATTTGTCACCGTCTCTAGATTTTATCGACCTGCTGAATTGTTCGTGATAATGAATACTAGTTTTAACAAATATATCTGATGTCGTGATATAAAAGAGATTCTTTTCCGAAGTCTCCATATTGGTGGAAATATACATGGTAAGGAGTGTATTAACATAATTCTTAAAATTCTTATGTAACAAGCATGACATTCTCCACCCATATTTAATTAATTTAGTACCCCCACTAATTGTGCTACGAGTATTATGTGGAATGTATATACCTTGCATATTATTTTAGGAATTAGTTAAATTTCTTTTCACCTTTGATTTTCAGTACGCATACCTAACGTACCAAAGAGGCTTGCTTTTAAAAAACAACATTAGCAATAAAAATTATATTAAATAAAGTGGTTACAAATATGAAACATTATCATATTTGGGGTACCTTTTGTAAATAGTGGTCAAATATAAGAGTACAATACTAAAACATTTTTTGCAAGAATTTTATGATAAACCTTTCCGCTGCTGGTTTTGCACAAAGTATGGTAAACGCTTTTTTTTTTCTAGCATATTACATATTCAATATTTTTGGAATTTAAAAAAATCCATTTTTGTATGATGTACTAACCTATGGTATCTTTATTGTAATATTGAGTATCACATAGTAATAGAGTGTGTTTCCCATACTCTATACATTACTGTGCAGCATTACATTCGAGATGGACAATAATTCAGGAATAATGTCATGCAGAAATGTACGAGGACTGTGTAACAGACAATTGCCCATTTCAACTACTTTACCACAGGTTAACTTGTGTTCAACACCGAAAACGACCAATTACAGGTTAACTTGTGTTCAACACCGAAAACGACCAATTACAGGTTAACTTGTGTTCAACACCTAAAACGACCAATTACAGGTTAACTTGTATACAACACCGAAAACGACCAATTACAGCTTAACTTGTATACAACACCGAAAACGAACAATTACAGGTTAACAAGGACTGTATAAAACATGTAAATGCTAATTCATTTAAACCAGACCTTAGTAAATTGCAGTATCACAAATATATATTATGAGATATAATTTCAAACAAGACGGCTTGAAGTACAAAAAATAGATATTAAAGTTTTTAAAAGGTAACTCCATACTCGCAATAGCATCTGAAATTTTTTAAAATGTTTATTTATTTCAGTTAATTAGAGTTAAAACTAATAAATTATAAAGAAAATATAATATAGGTCATTACAAGTTTTAAGATGCGAGACATTCATATGCAAAATTATATATCAACGTCAGAAAATTGCAATTTTTCTTCAACAGCTTCATCAAAATTTCACAAAAACTGGTCAAAACGATACGATAGTATACATAATAATTTCATGAAACTGTTTCGTTACTAAACTATATATATACAAAATTTCTACAAAGAATAAAGAACATGTGTCGCATAATGAACTTTATAAAATATTCAATGAAAACAGTTATTTCCCTTGAATTCAAAATTTTTAAACATATTATTCACTACTTATGTAGGAGTTCGACTTTGGAAAATGTTTATGCTTAACAAGATTTTTTGCAATAACCATTGGAATAAACTCCAATAAAATGTATGTTCCTATCATGCATAAATCTAAATAGATCATTAAAATCGTATGATGTCGCAGGGGATGAAACTACGTTAAATACAGTTTAGATTAGAATCACTCATACTCTTGCTGGGATATTTCATACATGTATTTGTGCTTTGTATTGCCTAGGGGTTTATAGAAGATGGAATCATTTTTTATATGTTCTTTCAATATTTCCACTGATGTTTAGACATCACAAAATGTATGTGAAGTTCCATGAATTTATACCTATATGTTGGCACTCAGGATGGTACATGTAGCCATGACGGTTCTTTAACGTACCAACTCGTATCGTAATACGGAACCTCCATTTTTAACTTTATATCTGAAAGACCTACGACTCTCACTTTTAAATGCCGAACGTTTGGTGAATGAACAGTCACTACTTGTGCTGAGGTCTTCGATCTCACGATATATACGTATTTAAAAAAAAAAACAACAACAAAACAAATGATCTAACTATTGACAAATCACGGCTTATCAAATCTTTATTCCATAGACATTTTTCTATAGGTCAAATACAGGTAATGGAAAATAACTCTCTTTTGCGATGTTCTCAATTTGCACTCCTGTTTTTAATCATTGCCAGTATAGTTTTATCTGTTCACTATATCACTTGAATTGGACACTCTCCAAACGAAATATGGCGGATGAGATGAAATATGGCATATTTTAGAATTCATGCCGGCTTGAAAGAATAATGTTTTATTGTCATTAGTTTTAAAACGTTGATCATACTTTAGTACCCTTGTTTTAGAGATACAACATTGCAGGATGACTAGTCATAATGGAAATATGTTTTAAATTCTTGATAGGAAATATTATAGCAGTTATCTTGAAGCGTATGTAATTTTAATATTGAAACTTTAACAGTTTTTTTTTTATTTGATGAGAAAACATTCATAACCTTATCATTATATACAGAGTGGACTGTTGTCCAATCCTGTCATGAATTATCATCATAAAATACTGTTTGAATTAATTATGATCAGTAAATTTCTGTCCATTGGCTTCTGCACGCCTTCCTCTCCTCTTGTTACCGAGTAAATGGATTGTGTTTCATAAAATTACAATTCATCTTTGATGTTCTAAATAAAAGTTATCAAAGTTATATTTCATATGAATACGAACACAATTTTTCAAATGTTGAAAATGTAAAGTCTGCACATGTGTGTAAATTTTTAGACGTCTGCATGACTTTTTATGCTTCCACATCTGCTTCATACTTGGATATCTTATTGAACATTGAACACCGCAAACTAACAACTCAATTGTATGACAAAACGGCTGACTTCTTCTTCTCTATTATCAACTTTTCATATTTACGAGGTATATAGCAATATTTCATCATCACCTGGATATGATATTTTCGTCTCTCAAATGATTCGATACACAAGTTGTTCTGCTCATGGTCAGTTTTTGAATTTCGAGACGTTCCTGAAGAATAGTGAAACTATCAGTTATTGTCTGGTCCGAAAACCCATGACAATAATCTAAAACGCATTTTTATTTCTTGATCTTATGATAATATCTATGTCTATTTCCTTCTGAAGGCTTGGCTGTCCTTTTGTTACAGAGAAAGGGGATCGCGATTCGTACATACAATTCAATTATCGTTGATTTTCAAAATAGAAGTTATATTTGAAATGTAATGAATTTTAAATTTGCATATATGTGTAGATTTTCTTACACATACTTATAGCTTTTTGTGCATGTACATTTGCGTCATACATGGAGATTTTTTGAACATAGATCCTAAATTCAACTTTATGACATGAGGGACTAAGTCAGCTTCTCCATCGTCAACTTTCCACATTTGTATAGCAGTATTCCATTATGACTTGCATATGTTGTCGATATCTCTCAATTGATTCGATACGCAATAGCTTATTCTGCTGATGGTCAATTTTAAATTGAGATAGGTTTATGACCAATACACTGTAGGTTGATGTTACAGAGGTTTAAACAGTCTCGTTTCAATTCTGCATTTTCACAAATTTTATTTTTATAACGATCTAATGTTTACCAATGCAACTTGCCATTTGATACAATGCTGTCTGACACGCTCCATACCAATCCAGGCCGTTCTTTACACACTGATTTCTACTACGGGTTACTATATTTACCTGATCAAAATATAGAGCTCATACCGGATATGGCCGGTCCACTGGAGATGCTTACTCCTCCTATACACCAGATCCCACCTTTGGTATATCCATGACTCCATAGGTGACAATCTCTGCATTTTGTCTTCTTTATAGGAAGGTGAAGATAACGAACTTTGATATTATAACTCCTATAATGCAAAACTTATACGGTACCAATTTTGATGCACCAGATGCGCATTTCGACAAATAATGTCTCTTCAGTGATGCTCAACCGAAATGTTTGAAATCCGAAATAACAATGAAGTTTTAGAGCTATTATAACCAAAAACAGTGTGCCAAAAAGTGGAGTCAAATTCGTCTAAGGATAAGAGTTATGCATGAGGGAGATAATCCTTAATTTTGAAATGAATTTCTAAATTTTATAACAGCAATTAAATATACATCCGTATTTTCAAGCTAGTAACGAAGTACTTAGCTACTGGGCTGTAGAGACCCTCGGGGACTAACAGTCCACCAGCAGAGGCCTCGACCCAGGGGTCATAATGTAAAACTTATACGGTACCAATTTTGATGCACCAGATGCGCATTTCGACAAATAATGTATTTTCAGTGATGCTCATCCGAAATGTTTGAAATCCGAAATAACTATGAAGTTTTAGATCTAAATATAGCCAAAAACAGCGTGCCAAACAAGTGGAGCTAAATTCGTCCAAGGATAAGAGCTATGCATGAGGGAGATAATCCTTAATTTTGAAATGAATTTCTAAATTTTATAACAGCAATTAAATATACATCCGTATTTTTAAGCTAGTAACAAAAAAATAGATAGTTGGGCAAATACAGACCCCTGGACACAGCAGAGGTAGGATCAGGTGAGTTGGAGGAGTAAGGATCCTCTGTCGACCGGTCACACCCGCCGTGAGCCCCATATCTTGATCAGGTAAACAGAGGTATCCGTAGTCAAAATCAGTGTGCCAAGAACGTTATAACAATCGGTATGAAACACGTCAGACAGCATTTGATCCAATGATAGGTTATATTGGCAAACTATATCTAGTTTACCAATATAACCTATTATCATTTATATTTATTGAGTTAAAACATTGATCACTGTTCGTTATCTTCACCTGTTCATGCATACAGGTGTCCATACACGTGAACGATGAAGATAAAAATTTATAACCTGTACCTTAAGGAGCAGTCACACTTTACCGGATAGCATTGTCGAACGTCGTTCGGATAGAAATAATTGTCGCTTAATGCTGTCCGTTGGTATCCGTTGATGAAAGTCGTTCCCATCGATTCTTGGGACTCCTCCGATCGGTGTATGAAGCGAATAAAACTCATAAAAACCACATGATTATGGGACATGAACTGGACAATTAACGATCGATTAATGGACATTATGGTTGAATAACGGACAAGTGTCGGGTAAAACGAACATGGGACGAATGGGAAACTGATATAACGTTCTTTCAACGTTAGACGAACAAACTTGTAACAACCATGTGGCTGACAAAACGGATATAATAGCTAATGGGCATGTTTTGTCAGATTTATCACCCTCCTGGACATATGCCTTCCAAAAATAAGGTCTACAAATATTGAGAAAGTTAAAAGCAGGGTATGGAAAAAGGCTACAAGACCCTTTTTGACAATGCTAGGAAAGAGCAGACAGCCCAAGATTCATATGTAGGGATCCTTTCTGAATCTGGACAGATTCACGAAATTATTACCTGACTGAATAATGAAGACATACTTAGTTAAACGAACCTGGAACGCCTGAGAAACTGTTTTAATGATATGTTAACGTTAGAGGAACGGAGTTGTACCAGTCCCATGGACGTCCGTTTGACAACCGTTATTGCCAGTCTATTACGTTAATTGTCGGTAAGCATACGGTTGTTGTCCGTTACATCCTCGGTTGACCCGCTGCATGTCTGGTAGTAGTCCGATCGTGACCCATGTCCATCAGACATTAACGATATGAAATGTACAAATACAAGAAAAGAAACGAGTGATTTCCGATTAAAACGCTTAACAACGTACATTTACATGTGACATACTGATACACTAAGCAGACTCCACAGTCCAGTGATGTCCTTTTCAAGTTTTGAACATGCTCAGAAGTTTCCGTTTGATAAACCGAACAAGGAACGCGTTGGACGAAAGAGAAACGCATAGTAACAGAGGCGAACGGTTTGACAATTCTGTTTCCGTTGGACGTCCGTTAACGATATCCATTAAGATATGACTGCTGTTTTATGATGTGATGTTGCAATGTAGCGATGAGCGCATGTGACATTGATCCATGTCCATATCATCTTGTAATATCTACATCACCATGGCTGTGATTCATGACCTCTGTAGGGGGAATCCACATGACGAAAAGAACTGCAGAATAGTTGTAACCTCTGTGAATAACACAGTTAGGCTAAGAAGTCCCATATTGAGATATATGGAATTTCTTAAAAATGTAAGAGAATATCAAAATTGTTAATGTTCAACAAGAAAACAATGCAACCATGTTGATTATTACCGAGCTATCCTATATTCCCAACAAAGTAGTTTCCCCATGATGTGAGTTTATCACGTGACACTTTATCATTTTATTTTTGGAAAACGTTAAGAGGTTCTATTTAGGTGTGAGCAAACGTTCAAGTGTATGCAGTACCAGATGAACTTTTAATGACAGAAAAATCCTTTAAAGCAAAAGTATTGGTAGCAAATGCACGCTCAATCTAAACATATCTTAATTAGAAATACTTGGACAATCATCAGCGAATTACTGGAATTCTTCACAGTTACCATGTCATTATTGTTTAGTTTAGAAATTGCCTACAGCATATTCTAAACGCAGTAATATATTCAAACCATATACTCGTATATTCGGCTATAGCAGACTTTTCACTTGACAGAATAAGTCGAAAACGATGCAAATTATCACATTTTCCACCAGATACAACCTATACGTCTTTGGGTGCTTTTCGTTGTTGCGTCATCTAGTGTGAAGTGCACTAGGGTCATTTATAATTTATGTACAACATACAGTTAAGTGTTATCTAAGCTGCAGAGGTCATCGCCAGAAAAAAAATTCACGATGTCAACAGGGATGTGGTAAACAATGGTGGTTTTAGCAATATCAAAATTAACGGTATTACATCCCCCTTACTACTGTTCAATCAATCATATTTCGTTAGGTAGTAATTGCTGCCGAAACCCCTGATTTAAACAAAATGAAGTCTTCTACACAAAATATGGTAATCATCCTGTTGAGTCAATATACTTTATGTTTCAGAATCGTGTTCGTCATGTCAGAATTCAGTTATCTCTGTGTTCCTCGGACGATTCCATTTCAATACAAGACAATTACTCAAGTCTTCAATGAAATAACAACACTGTTTCCAGATAAAGAAATTCTCATTTACCGAGGTATTGAGGGAACCCGGGAAAGCTTGACTTGTCATCAACTTCAGACACAGGCAACAAAATTAGCAGGTTATCTCATCAAGAAAGGAATGAAGAAAGGAGATAAAATTGCTCTCCATGGGCCAAACACTCTAGAATGGGTGATTGCAGAATTAGCGATAATCATGGCTGGAAGTGTTGTTGTTCAAGTGCCCTTCGACATCACCGATGCCAGAGATCTTTATGAAATAGCTACAATTGCTGAGTGTAAGGCCTTTTTGCTAGATCCTGGAAGAAATAATGAATATGTGGATATGATTTTACAACTTATTGCATACACCAAGGAGGACTCAAATCTTTCAACTTTTGCGTTTCTTAGAAAGAGCAAGCAGCTAACTTCCTATGACTACCTCCCCGGGATATTGCAGTTAACCGAAAACGATGTGGAATTTCCTACACTCTACCCCGAGGATGAAATTGTGATTTTCACGACATCTGGAAGTACGGGAAAGCCTAAAATGATCCCTAAGACACACTTCCAAGCAACCAACAATGGCATGATATTCTCTGAGAAAACGTACAATGATCGCCCATTTACGTGGTTAGCCGGATGTCCCATTTTCACAGTTTACCAGGGATGCTCTCGAATATTCTGCGATTCCTCAGTTGCCACCGAAGGACATAGAACCATGAAAATATGGGAGGTAATCAAAGAAGAAGACTGCACATCCACGCTACTATCACCTAACTTTCTTTCATATCTGATCTCTCACGGAGACAATTACAAAAACTTGTTCAAACTTGACACGGTCATCACGAGTGGACAAATGGTTGACAATGTCCACACAAAGGTCGTTGGCGTATTTACCAGGCGTTTGACAGTCGTATACGGATCTACTGAGACAAGTAGGATATCTGTACTTCCGCCGATTACCACTCCTGGTGAAAAGAGAGCTGGTGACGTTGGAATACCTATATCAGGCAATGAAGTGAAGGTCATTGATGGAGCAGGAAATGTTCTGAGAAAAGGGGAAAGCGGGGAACTTTGTATTCGAAGTATTTGTGGTTTTGAGAAATATTACAAGGACACAGATTTAACTGACGAAGTCCTTTTGCCCGGAAAGTGGTTTCGTTCTGGCGACATTGCGTACATTAATAAAGACAGTCACATTGTTATAAAGGGGCGGGTCAAGGAATTCATTTCCCGAGGCACAGAAAAAATAATGCCAAGTAGCATTGAAGAAGTCATTCAAAAAAAGAATGGTGTAAAAATTGCTATTGCTGTTGGAGTACCTGACAAACGTTTATACGAAAAAATTTGCGTTTGTTATGTTACGGATCCAGGGCAGGATATTTTACCATGCGAGGTAAAACAATTTTGCATTGAAAACTTCGTTGGGCAGGAAGCCATGATTGATGATATTGGTAAAATGCCAAAGTATTTTCTCCGATTCCATAGTCTGCCGATGCTTGCTACAGGAAAGATTAACAAAAAGCGCTTGAAAATGGATGCCATTCAACAGCTAAACCTGATTGATCAGATGTAAGGCGAACGTTTGATATAAGATTTAACTACTCAAGTTCAGTCCTGTAGATTTAATGATTTGCTGAAAAGTGAATCATTCTTTTCTCATGAAAGACCTACACGTTTCATAGACATATGTGTTAACTCCATATTCAATATTCATTTAATTTAAATTAATGTTCAAAAGATAATTTCACCCAGACAACTTATAGAAGTTGTGTGTGCATTTTACCTGATTTATAGAAATACTTGTATGACTAAGCTTTATCTCAGCATGTATTTTTCATCACAACCATTACGGTACTCAGACACAACGATTAATTGATTGGTGCATATTTTTATTAAACGTAGGAAGCTGAGAATCGCTTCCAAAGCTAACATGTTAAATATTAAGTTTTGTAGTCTAATGTTACCGGGTAATCAACGTTAAGAAAATAAAAGAATAATTTGGTATTGGATGAGGATGCTTCCCTAAGATAAATGACCATTCGTAAGGTATTGCTCTAGAATTCCATTACGGTAAAATCTCCCTTTCTGACTGTAAGTTGAACGTTTGCATCATCACTCTTTCTGTCTTAACGTTAAACACGTTCATTTGTGACAGTTTATAGTGTCGTGTGCAAATTCAGCTCGGCGGTAAACCAGCAATGTAAAATGCACTGCTTTATCCGATATAAGAAAAGAATATTTACACAAAAAATATTGTATGATACCAAATGTAATGAAATTTCATGAAATCATGTCAACGAGTAAAAACTTGCGAAAGTTTATTTTAAAGATATCCGAATTAGTATGTTCTCCTTAACACACAATTTGAATTTTTGTACATATTCTTGTATATTTCATTACCTTTTTTTCTTTTGCATACCTATATACATTCCTCTGATGTTACTTGTATTGATACATGAAATATCTGTATTGTACCTCATATACCATTTTCATTGTGGTTTGAGCGTATAAAATGAATGAATGAAAATTAAATTTAATGATATATTCCTTCATGAATACACACAATAACGAAACAATACTGGATGACATGTCGACCAATATAAAAGGGTGGCACTCTGTGGAGTCTATAACGGACATAAGCTCCAACAGGTCAGTTCGTGTCCCTCGGATTATCCTTCGAGATATCAAAAATTTGTCTTATGTACAATCGTCAGATTGTCAGCTTTGGTACAGAAACCAAAATTCATATGCCCAAATTAAAGACAGTTTAGTTCCTTTAAGATATGCTTTTGATAATTTCTGTTAGACGTCATGCGTTTAACATCAAAATTTCTGCAAAGAATTGTAAAACTTGTGATATACTTATCACTAGAAATCCATTTAGTAGTAATATTACTGAACGTAGTTTCTGTACTAAAACTTTCGATAATTTGACTTGAAAATTTCTAACGTTCTCTACGCCAATTAGTGTAACCTATGTGGCTTAATTTATATGGGAGGAACCAAGGGTTCATGTAATAAAAGAATATCGGGGCACCAATTTCAAATAAATAATGATGGTAACCAACTTCGTCACAAACATTTTAATGCACCGGACCACTCCATCTTGTCTATGAGGGTAAGGATTGGGGGGGATTACCATCACACTAACAATCCAACATTAAGCACCCCTTGTCGTAGACAACGGCAAGATCATTGGATCAGGACTATAGGCACTACATTTCCATATGGGTGCAATGATAATGCATATGATGTGGGAAATTTGACTAGTCCACAAGGAAATAACGTTAATGTGATGGAACTCTCTTCCAATACTCAAAGACGGAAACGCATGATATTCATATTTCATATAAAAGACCAAGTATAAATGATGTCACGTTTGATTTACTTTTGCCTTACGTCAACAGAGAATTAGATTCACATCATGTTCATACAAAACTTTACACTATTCCATTGAGAGTTTTACATACGTTATTTGAAGAAGCGTCAGCTATAGACTGAACCTTATGATAATGGATGTTACCAATCACAAGCTCTTTAAACCAGCACGGGTCGTCGATGATATTCCTTTCAAATCATGCCGCCAGTTCCGTAAGCTCAAATATACAAACAAAGAAACAGATGGCGTCAACAGAAAAAACATTCTGCGTCATAAAAGGGTTCAGTCGTGTCTTTCCAACTTATTTCAAATTCAAGTCCACACCCTGTATTTCCTACAGCTATACTTCTACTATTGCATCCAAATTTTTAATTATAAAAAAACTTTGCAGTGCTAAGATATAGATTATCTTATACGTAATCCACCAATATGTTCTCGTTCTTCATCTTCTGTCAACTATAGTCCAGCTGGACATGTCATTTCTGGTGATATTGATATAGTTGAAAATGGGGACCTCAAATTACTTATTTTAAAAGGTCTCAAATACCGAGAATCACGGTCTTTTACTTGGCGACATAACTTCATTTCTATTATGAATTCTGTCAAAGATTATTTCAAACGAT
This sequence comes from Ostrea edulis, assembly GCF_947568905.1. Taxonomy (NCBI): domain Eukaryota; kingdom Metazoa; phylum Mollusca; class Bivalvia; order Ostreida; family Ostreidae; genus Ostrea; species Ostrea edulis. Next base: position 74,934,584 of record NC_079170.1, read on the forward strand.
GGGCTAAATGTGAAAATGAAGAACTCGATGTGAAACTTATATGGTACCAATTTTGATGCACCAGATACGCATTTCGACAAATAATGTCTCTTCATGCAGTGATGCTCAACCGAAATGTTTGAAATCCGAAATAACAATGAAGTTTTAGAGCTATTATAACCAAAAACAGTGTGCCAAAAAGTGGAGTCAAATTCGTCTAAGGATAAGAGTTATGCATGAGGGAGATAATCCTTAATTTTGAAATGAATTTCTAAATTTTATAACAGCAATTAAATATACATCCGTATTTTCAAGCTAGTAACTAAGTACTTAGCTACTGGGCTGTAGAGACCCTCGGGGACTAACAGTCCCCCAGCAGAGGACTCGACCCAGGGGTCATACATTGTCAGATTGGGTTAAAAGTATTAGAGGAATGTTAAAATCCTCCATTAGACATATTAAAGCAAAAGTACGTATCATCTATCCTTCTGTGTTTACTAAACCAGAAGTGATAAAAGAATTAGATAGGGTACATGAGGAATATGTTTTGGTTCCAGCTGACAAAGCTAGAAATAACAGTGTCTTTGTTTGTAAAGCTCATTGTTACAACTGTATTTTAAACTAACTTGGCAGTAATTCTACTTTTAGTGATCGTACTTATACTCCAACTGCCCTTTCAAAAGATGAAATTCTTCAAAATCATGCTTCAGTTTTAGACACATTTAATATCCCAGTCAATGGGTCGAATTAATGAGTTACCATACCTATACTGGATTTCTAAACTACATAAAAACCCTTACAAACAAGGATACATTGCTAAATCCAGTAAGTGTCCTTTGCTCCTCATGAAGAAGAAACTGCAAACGTACTGGGTGACTACATTTGCCAGAAGTGGTGTTAATGAAATTTCGATTCTAGAAAATTCTACAAAACGTTTAGTAAACTTGAAATTGGAGAACTTTTCCCAAACTAATAACATTAAAACGTATGACTTTTCAACACTGTATACGACCATTCCTCACGATAAATTAAAGACTAGACTTTCTGACATCATAGACAGTTGCTTTTTCAATAAAAACGGAAATATTCATATCTAGTGATCAGTCATAAAAAAACTTGCTTTGTTAAACACCACTCTAATTCCACACACAAGTTCTCTGCAGTTGAAATAAAAGATATGCTAGAGTTCCTCACAGACAATATCTTCGTGTTCTTTGGTGATCAAGTTTGCCAACAGTCTGTTTGAATTCCCATGGGCCCGAATTGTGTTCCTTTGTTAGCTGACCTGTTTCTATATTCATATGATGCAGAATTTATTCAAAAACTTATATGCGAGAAGAAAAACATCTCTTGCCGTGGCCATCAATTCGACATTTAGATATATCAACAACATTTTGTCTATTAACAGTAACAACTTTCATTCATATGTTGATTAGATATGTCGCTGTGAGCTCGAAATAAAAGACACCACATAGTCGTCCACTTCTGCTTTATATTTTAATATTTTATTGAAAGTAGACATTAGCCACAAACTGACAACTCAACTGTATGGCAAACCGGATGATTTCATATTTATGTAGTAATATTCTAATATCACCTGCATATGGTGTTTATATATCAACTCATTCGATACGTGAGAGCTTGTTCTGTGTATGGTCAGTTTTTAAATCGAGACAAGCTACTGATAAACAAGTTGATGGTACAGGGGGTTCAACAGTCTCGATTGAAGTCAGCATTTCGCAAATTCTATGGTCGTTATAACAATCTAGTTCGTCGATACAACCTATCATTGGGTCAAATGTTTTCTGACGTGTTTCATACCGATTCTTAGGCCGTCCTTGGCGCACTGATTTTGACTACGGATAACTCTGTTTACCTGATCGGGATATAGGGCTCACGGCGGGTGTGACCGGTCTATGGGGGATACTTACTCTTCCTAGGCATCTCATACCACCCCTTGTGTTTCCAGGGGTCGGTGTTTGCCCAACTATCTATTTTGCATTGCTTACATGAGTTATGATATTGATCACTGTTCGTTATCTTCGCCTTTCATCTTTCTGTAGATAATTTGTAATCAAACTCTTATATATATGCATTCCTTGATTTCTGCTGATGTATTCTGAGCCATAATTATTATTATCATCATTATTATACATTTATGTAGCGCGTTATCTAAAATTTAAGACAAATACTCCAAAGTGCTTTGCATGAAAGCTACCTAAAACAAAGAATAATAATTAGATAGAAAATGAAATAGAGTAGTACTAAATCTGGGGGTGGGTGGGGTGTATTGTATTGTTCAATATTTTTATCTCATTCTTTTGAACTAAGTCCCAAAATTTCAAGACAAATTAGTGGATAGATAGTTTCCTCAATTTGAGAAAGTTAAAGAAAATTCGAAATGGTCACGGTACATCTATGTTTGGTGTATTCATCGACAAAACAATCGATAGATATTCGGGACTGGCCATAGCAGAGAATACAGATCATGACAAGGTCAAGGTCGCGATCTTCAAAGTTGAGACTCGCGATGGTAAGCAGTAGACGTACTCTGTCCAACACCTAACTAATGTATGACATGTGGAAACAAGCCTGACATGAAATTTGAACCTCAGTCTGACTTAATAACCTACGACACTCCTACTGAGAAAAGCCTTAGGAAGGGCCTTGACTGTGGTGTTTGCCTTAATACTCCTAGAAAGTATATCTTAAGGGAATCGAGTCGACGTACATATGACAGTAAGTAAATACTGGTTTCCTGACATAATTTTTGCAGGGTTCCTACAAGTCAATTAATACCCTACGGAATGGTTCTTCAAATATTGGGATAGGTTGTAAGTGTCAGTTGGATTTTCCTTATTATGTTTACCTACCATTTGATCAACATGACAAGACTTGCAAAATTCAGAAAAGTCCTTTCTTAACCTAAGCCAATAAAAATGATTCAGAATCCTGTTTTAAATCTTATTGACTCCTAGATGACCTACTGTGGGTGTAACATGAGCTAATCTCATGATATCCATGCGATAAATCACTACTATATGCCAATGGGACCATTATCTGCTAAAGGACCCGCCATACTTCATCTGGTCTATTTTCGCTTAAGGATCCCGTCGTTGGTATAGAAACATCCTCCAACTGTGGCGGCTTCTTCTGGTGGAAGTGTTTTCGTACTCAGTTGGGTAATATCAGGGTCCTCATTTTGCTTGGACAGTAGCTTTAATAGGTGCAAGAATTGTTCATTTCATGACCTCTGCTCCCTACAAATGAACTTCACAAGCAGGACTCAGACGCTGACTGAGAAAGTCACTACCACTTTCAAGCTTCTAAGATGGATTTTACTGACCCCTACCTCTGATTTGAATGATCAGGAATTTGGTGGATTTATAAGATATAGGCATTGTTCTCGACTTAATAGTTTTTAAATCTCTACAAATGTTTTTCCATTGTAAAATATAATTTTTCATTAAAAAAAACAGTTGATCCGACACTTACTGCAAATGAAAGGTAAAAATTACGAATAGTGATCTCGTGACTAAGAGTTTAATGTTAAGTTTTTGTGTAGTGCTATACTTTCATGTAGTTTAAAAACATTGATTATTTATAGTTCAAGGTATTTTGAAGGGTTGCGATTTCTTGTTGTTTCTTTGTGATACCATAATACACATTCTTGTACTTAGATTGGGATCTGCTTCCTCACTGTCAATACTGGAACCTTAATTGTGCTTCGAAGCAGTTATACATGAATATATTGCAGATTTGCCCCATAACACCTGGCTCTCTCCTCCCAATTTCGGTTTAGATTTTGGAGAAATGTTTTACGGAGAGCTAATTAGAACTAAGATCAACTAATACAGTAAGTTATATATACTTGCATAGTGTTTTCGACTAAGATTTTTTTCTCTTAAAAATGTGTTTGTTTTTGTCCTTCAGTGGAAAGATATCTATTTGGTTCTGATTGTCCGTCTGCCTGTTTGTAACACTTAAAGCACCAGAGGATATTTATTTGGTTCTGACCGTCTGTCTGTCTGTAACACTTAAATCCAGAGGATATCTATTTTGTTCCCACTGTCTGTCTGAAACAATTAAGATCAATTCTATGTAAAAATCAAAGAAATCAGATAGGGTCTGTCCACTCAATGTCACAGATTTCTTTGATTTTCACAGTATTAACTTTACTTGCTCCATCTTACATGATTTTAAACCCAGCACCAAATTTCTACCATCCGTTGCCATGGAAACCGACAGCAGTCTATACAGCAGTCTATGGGGGCTAATTGAACTGCAAAATTCATCCCGTTTTACCCATCTTTTGTCCTTGTGGTATATAAAAAATTTATAAAGACAACTAATTCTCTCCATAAATCTCGATTCCTCATATAATTTTCTCCTTGTTTATAACATCTATATCCACCTATGGTAAAGAATGTGTTAATTTTTAGTGTAGTGCTATACTTTCATGCAGTTTAGAAACATTGATTATTTATAGTTCACTGTATTTTGAAGGGTTGCGATTTACCACTGTACCAACGTATTATAATTTGGCACTTTGCCAAAAAGTGATTTTTTGTTGGACTTCAGTGATGAAGTTAGATGATTTGGAAAATACATACAGTATAATCAACTGTCATCAAAGGATGTCCATATCAAAGACTCCTTAATATATATAAAAAGTTAATGGTGAAACGTAGTGCAATTGATGTATTGTAGTATGAACACTGTAGATTTGAGCATTTTGCCAAAAATTCATACTAATGACAAATAATACAAACCTAAACCCCTTTTCAGTCAAAATAAACAATATGAGCAATTGATATTTCAAAAATAATCATGGAGAAGTTTAACATATTAATAAAAATCAGTTAAAGTGATAAAAAAAAAACCATGTAAACATAAACTGTAATCCAGTAAGACCCCCCGGGACATGGGCACGATTTGAGCTGCAAATTTTCTAATTTTATTTTTCCATTCTTAATGTTTAGAATGCTTCGGTAAGGTATTACTAATGGTCATCAAAAATTTGATTGTCAGTTCTCGAGGTACATGGGAGATACAGACCTCGCAATTCTTTGTCATGTAAGTAAGGCCCGTGCCCTGTTTTTGTTTACATATAAGCTAGACATACCAGTAAAAGTTCGTTTAAAGCAGATGTTTCAATTTACAAGTTAATTCTGAACATAATTTAATAGTATCTAGTGTTTAGCACATCTGATTTTGTTTTAAACATTCTATTTTCTATCAAGCAATCTATATGCAAACAAAAACAGGACATGACCGTTGTTCACACAACAAAGAATTGTGGGTGCTCTAACTCATCTGTAACTCAAAAACTGATATTAAATTGTGGTTGACCATTAGAAATACGTTAGATAAGCACTGTAAACAATAAATATGGAGAAATAAAATTTTCAGGTGAACGGTGTCCATGCTCCTTTAAATCCTGAGGATATCTATTTGTGTCTGGCTGTCAGTCTGTAACACTTCATTCCAGAGGGTATCTATTTGGTTCTGACTGTCCGTCTGTCTGTAACACTTAAATTCCAGATGATATCTCTAAAATTCCCTGGACCTGCTATAGATTCCGTTTCATGATGAATCTCAAATCCGTATGATTCAGATAAAGACACATCGTCGGCAACCCACGGTTGACTACGCTTCGTTACGCTCTCCATCACCCGTTGGTTCATTCATTCCTACTCGCTCGTTCTCATGAATAATTAATTAGGCAATTTGATTGGGCGCTCATGGAAAACCCTAAGCGAATTCGTCCAATCAAAACGACGCCTTCAGCCCAATTGCGGTATACAATTGCTGTGATAGCAAAGTTAAGTTAGTGCTACCTTTAAAAACAGAAGAGTTCCATTACTATAACGATGACTTTGATTGGACGATATCTTAAAATATTTATTCATGAGAACGAGCGAGTAGGAATGAATGGACCCACGGGTGATGGAGAGAGGAACGAAGCGTAATCAACCGTGGGTTTCCGAAGATGATAAATACAATACTGATGTTTTTCTTTGAGTTTGTTTTTCGATGTTTATGTATCATACTTAATACATGTGATATAATAGAAAAGTCCGCGTTCGATCTCGAGTTCGATAAGTTGAGCCTCAAGGCCATGAATGCATGTGCTACATGTAAATGAAATACTTATGATAATCCTGACAAAGGTAAACTCGTCACAAATAAATGTTGCATTTCTTTTTTCTCCTAAAGATCGAAGGCCAGTTTCACATATATGTATTGCCCACTTTGGGGCACATCCCATGTTTGCAAAATATAATATGTTTTACCGTAATGTTCGATAAAAACGTTTATGCTAAAAAAAAATGGAATTTAGAGCTTTATATTTCTTGTCATTTCAAACTCTAAAAAATCTGCAAAATTTGATAATGACCCATATCTACATGAACAAATATGTTGTGCTATTTCACAGATATTGTAGATGCATGTATCATAGAATACCTATTCTTGAGATGAAAAGTATTTTTCATTTCGATATAATTTCGTTTTGCAAACAATGTATAAAAGGTGAAGGTAACCAACAGTGATCAATCTGATAACTCCTACAAGCAATACAAAATAGATAGTTGGGCAAACATGGACCCCTGGGCACACCAGAGGTGGGATCAGGTGCCTAGGAGAAGTAAGCAGCCCCTGTCGACCGGTCACACCCGCCGTGAGCCCCATATCCTGATCAGGTAAATGGAGTTATCCGTATTTACAATGCTACTGATTTTCCTTATTTTAATTATTGTTGTACAGTATGGCAGGATACAAAGAATTAGACAAATATTGATAGGCTTTTAAAATTACAAAAGAGGGCAGCAAGGATCATTTTACATATCAGTGTACCTCATTCAGTGTCAACTTCTTACAGGCTATCAAATTTGAGATGGATGCCTTTGATTGACTATTTTATTTATCGAAATATTATTCGTATGTTTAAAGTTTTACATCATGCAATGTGAAGATAATTAACAGTAATCAATCTCATAACTCCCATAAGCAATACAAAATAGATAGTTGGGCAAACACGGACCCCTGGACACACCAGAGGTGGGATCAGGTGCCTAGGAGGAGTAAGCATCCCCTGTTGACCGGTCACACCCGCCGTGAGCCCCATATCCTGATCATATGACTCCGGAGTATTTGCATATTTTTAGATTTGTGAATAAGGTAAACACAAGAAATACAAGAAAGAGCTCTACCAATTTTATTTATGTTACAAGAATCAAAACAGAATATTTTAGAAGATCTTTTATCATTTCAGCAGCAATTTTATGGAACTCATTACCAGATTTTATAAGAAAATGCACAACTACCACATCTTTTAAATCAGCTTATCTAAAACATTATTTTGATCCTCAATGATACTCGTGTGTTTAATGTCTCTTTTCATTTAGTTCTTATCTGTATGTATATAAATTGTGATATTTCCATGCTTTGTGAATATGTTGAGGCCTCTGATGATCTGTTAGTCCCCGAGGGTCTTTACAATCCAGTAGCTAAGTACTTCGTTACTAGCTTGAAAATACTGATGTATGTTTAATTGCTGTTATAAAATTTAGAAATTCGTTTGACCCATTGGAGAAGGATGTTGTTCACTAACGAGTCTTGTTTTACATTTTACGGGTCATATGGACGACAACGTGTCTATCGACGTCGTGGTGAGCGATATTCTGATGATTGCATAATGGAACGCGACATATTTGGGGGAGGGTCTGTTATGATATGGGCGAGGATAAAGCACGGTGTGAAAACACCTCGTGTGGTTATCCATGGCAATGTTAGACGCTTACCAATACTATAATCAAAATATTAAACCTCCCGAAAAGAAAAACAATACCTTGCTGTGGCCTTCAACTTGACATTTAGATAGATCGACGACGTGTTATTTATTGATAATACTCATTTTACCCCTATGTAGATTTGATTAATCCTAGCAAACTCAAAATGAAAGATATCAACGAATCTTCCACATTTGTTGCATACCTGCATATGATTTTATGAGCATATGATTATGTTAACGACAAACAAAAACACTTCGTGAACCCTTCGTGGTATCGCAATGGTAACATATCCGCTTCGAAACCGGAAGGTTCTGAGTTTTAGACCGATTTGTGACAAGGCTGCGTCAAGCCTAAGACGTAAAGAAAGATAGTTAATCCTCTGCCAAACGTTCAGTATTTAGGAAAGTCAACATTTCGCAAATTATATGTTAGTTATAATGATCTAATTTGCCAATTCAACTTATCCTTGGATCAAATGTTGTCTACCATATTTAATATCGATTGTTCTGATACTCAATACAGCAGTTTCATAATGGCTTCTTATGCCGCGAATGTTTTATGTCAAGGCAAAACGAACAACGGAAGGAGATAGGGACCCCTTAGACTTTTTATTTTTCGCTTTGAGTCTGAGACTGTAAGGGTACTACCAGGGGACTCCAGGGTGTAGGGGCAGATTTTGGGTCCCTATTTCTACCTTGTGTGAGAGAAGGACAAAATGTCCACTGGTTAGAATAGGGGATCCTAAGGTCAGGTGGTACCCCTACAGCCTCAAACTGAAGGCGGGAAATGAAAGTCCTATGAGTCCTCTTCTTTGCCTGCATACTCCTTTTTGGACTTTGTGATGTAACGTCAGAAACGTTCGGGTGAGCTGAATTTCCTTCACGTATGAAAGTAATTAAAATTTGTTGATTAATTGTTTGAAAAAATATCAATTTTGATATATTATGCGTTACTTTTTAGTATTCCGTCTGAGTACTCGCAGTACTCTGATGAACTTTATTATTGGCTGTTAATTTGGATGGCCTCATTGACTGCTGGTTAGTGGCTGCTACCTTCAGCCTAATTGTTTGAGGTAACATTCCCAATAATGCAGTAACATAATTGAATACTCCCCCCCCCCCCCTCGGGGGGGGGGGGGGGGGTTGCATGTGATAAAAAGAATCTTCCATGATGTATGGTTTGATGTGATTTATATCCAACTCGGTTTTTTTTCTATTCCCGAGCCTTCTATATTTTCTCCCGGTGATATCGGGCATATATTTTATGCATACATTTTTCAGTTACGCTATCTATTTTCTCACATATCTGTCCGTGAATATATGGTTTATCCAGGGCCACAATGTAAACTAGTCATTTGAATCTGACTGTGCTATCCTGTTTAAATAAAAAAATAATATTGTTTTATTAGAAAATGTGTAACTTTATTTTTAAACTTATTTTAAAAATGAAAAAGGTCCACGATAAAAAAAGGTACTAGTACATGCATACAAGATAACCCTGGCTCCACTCTAGGGGATGTATCCGAACCCCTTCTATAAACTCCCAAACCCTTACCCCATTGGATAATGATATTTGCAGTTTTGGCAAAGAATTACCAGCTCATTTTCAACATCCATTTAGTTTCAATTCAAAATCAGTAGCATTGAAATGATGTTGTTCAAATGTTATCCACATGTAGTTTGTAAAATTCAAATTTCAAATTATTTACGGTATTATCACGTATATTCATTCTTAAAATACAGCATGTTTACTGTTGGTGACTTATTTTAGTAGTCGCTGTCATGTTTTTGTATCATTTCTTTATGTTTGATATGTGTTTCGTCTGTTATTGTAGGTCAGTGCTTCATACCATATATTGAATTAACTGAGAAAGTCCACTAAAGTTACATTAGTACCAATCAGATATTAGTACCGGTACATTCTGTCTTGGCATCTCCATAATTCCATAATGCCGATAATTCTAGGTTTCTTTTCTACACAGGTGGTATTTGTCTTAACAACACGAGTGTGTCTTTTTTCATCTGCTCTTCTTCATCATAACACCCGGTCTGTGATTCTGTATTATTCACCATGATATATATGTGATATATAAATTAGTATTTATTGTCTTTTATTTAGACGAATCCGATTGGTCGAGGAGCATTTGAAAAAACAACATCTGTTACTCTCTGAAAACAGAAACTACGCACCACGGGATGATGATATCTAGCAACGGTAACATTATTTGACAACGGATGATGTATTATGTATTGTATAAAAAATACCACATGCGTCAAAGTTTGCCGCAAATTGTTAGATGCCGTCGTTTGAGTGTTTGCAATAACCCTGAATACCTGCATTTACAATATATACAAAGCACTGCATGATAGTGATGGATCAAATGCCAACAGACGTTATTTTCTCTGCTTTGTTGTTTATAATATGTATACGGTGTGACCGCTGGACCGAGCGAAGCATATACGTAACTCCGTGTCCCGAGTGGTAATCATAATTCCGTTAAGTACGGTAGATTATGATTCATTTAAAAATATATATTTTGAATGAAATTTCCTTGCGCTAAACACCCAGTAACATCTCAATATTAAAGGAGTTTATATGGGGACAACAGTTTTACATGATCCGCCTATCCATTGAACGCGGGAAATAAAACGCAAGGCGATGTAAATTGTGTATTGTGACGTCACATTTAGCCTCGACTTTTTTCTCCACTCGGAACTCCTCGAATGTCTCGCGCACTCAACATAGAGATCTATGTCGAGTGCGCGAGACATTTGAGGAGTTTCAATTGCTTTTTTCTCTTTTTCAAAGCAAACAGTTATAAACAACAATAATACATTCCGTATGCAATGAAAAAGGCCGAAAAAACTATACAGCGTTAACCAATAAATTCAAAATTAAAGGTAAAAAGGTAACCATAATTTTATCGTATATTCTTATTCAAAGAAACTCATGGACTCGTTCATCTATTTAGTCGTATAACGGTTTTATATGTATTTATTTGCTAAAACCTGTTACAATGATAATTATACTATTCACTTAAACTGAGTGTTTAAATTACGAATCGCATGTTAGAGTCTTCTATTATTGGCATTCAAAATAAAACATAAATATAAATGGCGGCGCCCATGTGGATCACGAAAATTTCATTGAACGTATTTAGAGATTATCTCTTTTTCTTTTGCTGATTTTGACTTTTTTCTTTTACATACGTGTTACCTTTAGAGCCTTGCTTCGCTGATGGGCCTTCGGCCAGTCCGAGCTTCGGTAGAACAGCAGTAAAATTTCAGCTACGCCTCGGTTGAGAATGGTTTCCCGGAGTGAAAATGTTCAATGTTAACTTCAACTATATGCGATATTCATACATTATTATATCCAAACCCAATATGGATTTTGTTATGGATCAAATAACAGAATACCAGAAGGATTTAAGATTTAAGTTTATTACAATTATTTACAGAGCAATAGATAAATGTAAAATCTAATAACCCACAGTAAATCTAACCAAAGTTTACCAAAAAAAAAAATTGAAATTAAAGAAAAAATGTGTCTGATGGAGCTGAACTCATAAACTGCCTCAAATCGGCTGTTAAGTCCAATTAATTCCCAGATGTGTGTTTCCCAATTTTAGTCCGTATAGCGCACGTACATGTAGAATGATTAATGAGTCTTTAATGAGTGCTTATTACCACAAAATTTACAATCTATTTGCACAAAAGTTTCCCCGAGCCTTTGTTTCTAGAACGGGCAGTGTTATGACAATGCAAGAATTAAATATTTTTTTCAACTCTGATAAACATCGTTTTAAAATTAGATCGTCTAGAATCTTGCTAGGTCACGGATGTCGATCAAGTGCATTATTTTACACAACCATACATGTCATATACATGTAGTTATACAACATCTTTTTACTTTATAATTTAAATTGTTATATTTAACATAGTTTTTAAAAAAAAAATACTATTATCATTATTAACATTGTTACCATTGTTATTACTATTAGTATTATTATTATTACTAATATTATCAGCCGCCGTAAAATGGCTGGAATATTGCCAAAACGACGTAAAACCTCAATTAATCAATCAATCATATTATCAGTATTCGTATTTTTTCATTTCTTAATTGGGTATCAGTATCATAGCCGTTGGTTGCATAATTTGTTCATGTTATCACGGACAGTTTTTGCTGGGCAGTACAGATAGAATTGTTCACAAAGTGTAAGTAATGTAGATTAAGTATAGAAAATCTTATCTTCCCAAAAACATAAAGAATTATAATATTGAACAAATTCGATATGCGTATCGAATTACAACTCAGCCCAATATCAGTATCGGTATATTCTCCCTTGGTTATCTTCGTAATTCAATGATACAAATACTCATATAAGGGTCTCTACAGTCCAGTAGCTAAGTACTTCGTTACTAGCTTGAAAATACGGAAGTATATTCAATTGCTGTTATAGAATTTAGAAATTCATTTCAAAATTAAGGATTATCTCCCTCATGAATAGCTCTTATCCTTAGACGATTTTGACTCCACTTTTTTTGGCACACTGTTTTTGGCTATAATAGCTCTAAAACATCATTTTTATTTCGGATTTCAAGCATTTCGGTTGAGCATCACTGAAGAAACATTATTTTTCGAAATGCGCATCTGATGCATCAAAATTGGTACCGTATAAGTTTTATATAAGCATGTGTGTAATATTTATAGTGCTTTTCAGTTTTGGTCGTAAATTTATGAATTTCTAATTTAGAAATATTTTGCACATCAGGGGATATTTCAATGTTGCATAATAACCCCAAAAGCACTGCACATCATGTTTTGAACATCTTTGTAAATTAATGTAACTTGACTACTGTGTAGAGGTCAGTATATATTTACCTTAAATATTTATCATTATAACTATACGGTCAACTTACGACTGCATTGTTTATATATTATTCCTTAAGTAAGTTCTATATTAATCTACTGTTGCTATATCTACATCAACGTTATATCGTTGACTGTCCTATTTCGGTGACTGACCAGAATCGATTACTTTTTGTTTTCGTGTTCGCATTGTTGTTTCCGGTGTAGATTGCGTCATCAATTTCGCCGTAGTGTTCGCAAACAGAGTACATCTTCAATTTTTTTTTCGAAAATGAACTACAAGAAGGAGAGTGTGCACAGAATTAGCACGAGCACCCCCAAAATAAGCCCATATACTTATTACTTTTTGAAGCAAGCCTTCAAATTGATATAAAATATACCAAAAGTATAGAACTTTACACTATGTTATGTTATTCATTGACGTTTAGTTGCACATTCCTCCTATATATATTTTTACAGTTACAAACTTCTGGCAAACCTATATTAACAATGGTCACCGAAATAGGTGACGTCACAGTTTTAGGACTACAAAGGGGCCTTTTTTTAAATGAAAATATATTCAATTAACGTACCAATGAATTTGGTTGATTGTTTTGATTGATTGATTGATTGATTGTTTTGATGTTTTCCGCCACACTCAACAATTTTTCAGTTATATGGTGGCGCCCAGTTTTTATTGGTGGACGAGAGAACCCAGATACAATGTACCTGGGGAGAGACAACCGACCTTCCGAAAGTAAACTGGGAAACTGTCTCACTTACCGTCACGAGCGGGATTCGAACCCGCGCCGACAGAGGTCAGAGGCCGTGTGATTTTGAGCGCAATGCTCTAACCACTCGGCCACGGAAGCCCCAACGAATTTGGAATTTTTGGATAAAAGTAAAGGAATTTAATTACCTTGAAGGTAGGTGTGTTATTTATTTATCTAATCCGAGTGATTAATGATAAAATCGCGGTTTTATCACTAAGGTCAATAAAACTGGTCAGTCGACAATATATGATGTTTTTCTGACTTTGAACAATACTTGCAACAAATAATTGATATATGTTATTATACACACAGTGATATTATGTATTTTTATATAATATATATATGTCTTATGTAAAATAATAATCATAATAAAATACATTCAATACATTCAATCCAATGGACCCCTGGCGAGAATTATGCAGAAGTATCCGGGAATATTTTATGTCAACTAATATTGTGTATATTTTTGTAATAAATGATGACGTTATTAAAACAAAGAACTGAATTACTCTGAAGTTTAGTAGTATAGTTCGGAATTGTCTTCAACACCAGTTTTAGTGACGAAAACAGATGGAAATTTTAGATGGTACATCAACTACAGCAAATTAAACAGTAGAATGGTAAAGGATTCCTTCCCCTATCTCTTACAGGAGATTGTTTTAGATACTTTACAGGGGACCAGGTTCTTTTAAACTTTAGATTTAGCCCCTGACTATTAGCAAATTCCGATCGCCGAGTAGGATCGCAGAAAACTCCTGCATTTATTACTTACTATAGTCTTGTGGGGCACACCAGAATAGCAAATGTCCCGGCAAATTTTCGGGGAGTCATGCAACTAGTTCTTCAAGGGATTACTTGGAATTGTGGGAGAGAATCGTGTTGAATGGACAACCCAACTGTTCACTTTGACTATTTAATTTGAACTGCTTACTTGTTGTGATGACGTCACAATGCATAAGTAAATGTGACGTCATATTACGGGAAACGATATAGCACATTTAAGATAATTATTATACAGTTATGAAATATTGATGTAGAACAATATGAAGAATTTAAGAAATAGTATTTAACACAGTTAATGAATATTACAGTCTTGAATTCACAACATCCTGGGGGCGCTGAAAAGAATTCACAACATCCTGGGGGCGCCGAAAAGTTAATTTCTCAGACGATCGCTTCTTCGTAATTTTAATGCTTCATCAGTTTTATTTTCTAATGACACCTCCAGTGGAAATAACTTAGTTATAGGACGATTTATTAGTCCCGTATCAGTCTTTAGAATTGCTGCTCTGGTATATTTGTCTCTTCCGTATATCAACTCTTTGATTAGGCCAAGTTTCCATAATAGTCTGTTTCCTTCATTGTGGACGAGAACAACATCACCTACTTTAATATCCTGTACAGTTCTTCCGGCCGCACGATGAAACTCACGAAGTGATGTCAAATACTCATTTCTCCATCTGTTCCAGAAGTGATCAAGAATATCTCTTTGTCGAATAACTCTTTTGCACACATCAATACGTTTCATGTTGATTGGTTGTAGAGATTCTTCCGGTGGCTTGAAGTAAGGTAATACATCCAGATTCCGTCCGTATAGAAGATGGGAGGGTGTAAGTGGCTGTGGGTCCTCAAGATCTGTGAATGTATACGTAATGGGTCTGTTGTTCAACATGCATTCCACTTATGTTAATAAGGTATTGAGTTCCGATGATGTGACTTGAGCTTTTCCTAATACCTTTTTGATTGTAGATTTTATCATGCCAATAATGCGTTCCCACCATCCACCATACCAGGGAGCTCTAGATAGAATGAATTTCCAAACTGTACCTAAAGATGAAAACTTATTCTGAACTTTAGTGGAGTGAAGAATATTGTCTATATCTGATGCTGCTGCCTTGAACGTAGATGCATTATCAGAAATAACAATTTTTGGCAATGATCTGCGACCAACAAATCTCCGAAATGCTCTAATGAATGTCTCCTCTGACATATCCTCCACTAACTCAATGTGAACGGCTCTTGTAACGGCACACGTAAATAGGCAAATGTATACCTTTCTTGGAGACTTGTTAACTTCCTTTACGAAGAGAGGTCCTGCGAAATCAATTCCTGTCACAGTAAACGGAGGTTCTTCTCGAAGTATGTCTTTAGGTAACGGCGGAGGATCTGGCGCTGGAAAAGATTTTCCAGTAATGTTTTTGCATTTCACGCATTTTCTCAAAATTCCTTTTACACATTGGCGAATATGTGGAATCCAGTATTTCTGCTGTATGTTGACAGTTGTGGAATTCACTCCAGCGTGTAGAACACTTTCATGGGAATTTAGGATGATCAACCTCGTCACTAGGTGTTTCTTTGGTAGAAGGACGGGAAATTTCGTTTCCGTGTCAAGCGATGAATTATGAATACGTCCTCTACATCGGAGAAGCCCTTCGTTGTCCAGATACAGTCCTAATTGCTTTGTGATAGCAGTTCTCTTTGAATTTTGGTTTGACAGATTGTTGATTTCCTCCTTGAATACATCGCGCTGTGTTTCTTTTAAAATTATCACATTAGCGTTATAAAGCTCTTTTGCTGTAAGTACGCTTGTTTTCCTCTGTGTCTTTGAAGTTTTACAATTTTCAATAAATCTAAGTACGTAGGCCGTTGCACGGAGTAATCTGCTATATGAAGAAAATCTCGAAGCGTCAACTGTAGTGTTTTCCGTTGTTTTCACTGATTCTGTGCAGGTGTCTGTGGTACTTAATTCACAATCCACCTTCAGTACAGCTGATGAACTTGTATCTGTAGATCGGTTCCAAATTGGGCAAGCACTTTCATCGTGTATCCACTTGGGGCCATTCATCCATAATTTGTTACTCAAGAATTTTTCCGCTGTTTCTCCACGTGTGAGACAATCCGCGGGGTTTGACTTTGTAGGACAGTATTTCCAAACACTACCTTCTGTTAAATCCGTGAATTCCTTTACACGCTTTCTGACAAATGGTTTCAAATCCTTTAATGATGTTAACCAAGACAGAACGATCTGACTGTCACACCAAAATGTTACAGTTTGCACATTTAATACTGTTTTCAGATGGTTGGCTATCTTTGCGCCGATTACTGCACCCATTAATTCAAGACGTGGCAATGTTTGAGATTTTATAGGTGCTACCCTGTTCTTAGCCATAACAAGACAAGATGTGTCTTTGGTGACGAGATAAGCACAAGCTCCATAAGCGCGCTGACTTGCATCAGTAAATACGTGGAGTGCCCGACTTTCCTTTGAGTCAGTGTGAAGGTATCGCTGAATCTCAATATTTGTACATTCTTGTAGGTCGAGTGCAAGTGATTTCCAATTTTCTTGGAATTCGTGTGGTGAACATTGATCCCAGCTACATTCCAGTTTCCAAATATCCTGCATAAATATCTTCGCTCTTACTGTAACCGGCCTGAACAGTCCGAGTGGGTCAAATATCTTGGACGAATCCCGTAGAACTTCTCTCTTAGTAATTTCTCCATTTTCTCCTTCTGGATACGTTTTAAGTTTAAGTTGTGGAAACTTCAGGTAATCTGTCTCGCAATCCCATCGCATTCCAAGAATTTTGATCTGTTTATCAGTGTCAAGGACATTTTCTTCTTTTGCTAACTCACGCAGAGTATGGTTGTTGGAGTTCCAAGATCGTAGATTAAATCCACCATTTTGTAATAAGACTCTAGAATCTTTGTAAAACTTCAACAAAGTAGATTGGTCTGGGAAGCTTGTAAGTACATTATCGACATAAAGTAACTCTAACAGTTCCGTCGATGTTTCACACGGGTTTCTGTCAAAATGTTTAAGTAACGTTGTTCCAAGTATGAAGGGAGAACACGTAGCACCAAAAAGAACTACTTTAAATCTGTATACAATGAGCGCACTGGTAGGGTCTTGTGGATTACTTAGCCAGAAAAATCTGGTGACATTGCGGTCGGACTTGTCCAGATTTATTTGTAAGAAAGCCTTTTTAATGTCGGTCGTAAAGGCGTACTGTTTTGCTCTGAAGCGGAATAGAATTCCTGTCAAGTTGTTTAGATCTGGTGCGGTGATGTCGAGACAATCATTTAAACTGGGGCTTTTCCCGTTCATGCGACAACTACAATCATATACGATGCGTATTGGAGTAGTCGACGAATCTTTGGCTACTGGGTGATGAGGAATATAGTGTTTCCTGGTTGAATTGGTATCTTCGCTAATGTCGACTTTCTCGATGAAACCGCGGGGTTCTTGTTCCTGTATTATTTTGCTGTAAATGTCCAACATATCACCATCACTTGCTAATCTTTTGATGACGTTTTTGGTCCGTTGTCTAACGATTTCTTCGTTTGTCGGTAGTTCTGCGCAGCTGTCTTTCCAGGAAAGTTTAGCTGAATAACGTCCGTTTTCAAATGAAATGGAATGTTGTCCGTAGGTTTCCGCCTTTTCGTGTAATAGACCATCTTTCTCTCCAATATCCTTGATTTCCCAAAATCTCGCGATATTAACTTCCTCGTTTTTGTGAAAGGTAAGCACATTGTGCATTGACGTCTGGACTTTCGATGTTGAATTAGAAATGCGTGTAGGTCCCGAAATCAAATATCCTAGCTTTGAGCTCACAGCAGTAGGACCATTTCCGCGAATGATTTCATCCCCAACAAAACTCCAATAGAAATCTGCCCCTATAAGTAATGAAACACTGAATGACGTGTCACTGTTTTCGGGGTGTGCTAATTTCAAGTTTTTTCAAATGTGGCAGTGAATTTACTGACAAACGATTTGTATGAATTGGAGCGGCGATATTAGGCACAATTAAAACTTCTACGGGAACCTTTTCACCGGAATCTGTTTCAACGTATACTGTAGTTTTGTTCAAATGTCTGACTGACTTTGCGGTTTTATCTCCGAACGCTGCGATATTCAAACTTTCATTTCCTGATACTTTGGCCTGAAGATTGTTTGCTAATTCTTCCGTTATGAAAGACCTCTGGGCTCCCTCATCAAACAAAATATTCGCACATGTAAACGAATTCGCGCTTGGTGAAGATGAAACTGTGGCGACGGCGGTCTTTAATAAAGTAACGGATGTAGAAGTACTGTGAAGTACTGACTCGTCATCTACATTCTGAGATTGGGCGATTTCCTGTATGATACTACTATCAACAGAAATGTCGGTAGATTTCTGAGACTGATGTTCTGTATTTGTTACAATGTCTGAATTGCTGTTTTTTTCTACACAACGAAGTATGATGTTTTTTGTGACAATTACGACAGGTACCCTTTGATTGACATTTTGAAACCTGATGATGTCCCAAGCAGTTAACACAAAGTTTATGCTCCTTTACAATTGCAAGTCTCTTGTTATAATCTAGCGGACAATCTCCTGGAAAATGATTTTCCTTGCAATACACACATTTCTTGGGGCTGCGCTGGAATGGCGTAATATTGCGATTGGATTTATCTTTTGATGATCGAGCACTGGTATGAAAATTAGCAGTTAGCAAAACATTATTCAATGATGAATTGGAGCTTCCTGCCTCTAGAATTGTGATTTCATGCAATATGCAACGGCGTAAGGATTCTAGTGTCCAGTGGTCACTTCCGTTATGACGGGTGATATTAATTTTCACATCTGACGGCAACTTGTCCATTAGAATGGGAATTAACATTGTACCAAATGTTTCTTCTTCTTGTCCGAGTGATTCAAGACCACGAATGTACGACTCAGCAGTGTCATACAATTCCCTCAGACTAAACAAGTTGGATTGCGGGGGTGATAATTTCAACAAAGATTTCATGTACGCATTTATAATTCTGTGTTTCTGACCATATCTTTCTCTTAACAATGCGATAGCCTTTTCATAATTACTGTTTGTGAGAGCGAGACCAGCAATAACATTTGATACACCGTATTCCAACAGCGATTTGAGATAGGAAAATTTCTGAACATCCGTAAGTGTATGATTCAAATGAATAGTCGTCTCAAAAGAATCCCAAAAAGTTTGCCAATCTAGAATGTTTCCATTAAACATTGGGAGTGATAGTTTTGGAAGTTTGTGGTTTTGTGATCCAAATGAGGAGCTGCTTTGTAACGTGGCCGGTAACGGCATGTGAAATTCCGTGGCACTGGGGTTTAATTCACTGAAATATCCTTAAACTCAACTTGAAGCGGGTCTCTATCTGTGTAAGTTCTTTGTCTAAGAAAGAGTAATACTCATCTGAATTTACAATCTCTGATTCCGCGTCCTCTGCGGAAATAGCCTCGAGAATTTCCTCATCAAGCTTCTCCAAAACTTTCCTCTTCTTGAGTATTCCTTCATACATTTTCTGTATGTTGACGGGGTCCATATCTTCTTTTAGCAATGCATTTATAGAACGCGTAATAGCTGCTTTATTCCCTGCTCGGATTGCCTTTAGTTTCTCCATGGTCACGGCACCAACAATGTGGGAGAGAATCGTGTTGAATGGACAACCCAACTGTTCACTTTGACTATATAATTTGAACTGCTTACTTGTTGTGATGACGTCACAATGCATAAGTAAATGTGACGTCATATTACGGGAAACGATATATCACATTTAAGATAATTATTATACAGTTATGAAATATTGATGTAGAACAATATGAAGAATTTAAGAAATAGTATTTAACACAGTTAATGAATATTACAGTCTTGAATTCACAACAGGAATAAAGTATTGGTTTATTTAATTGACATTACTGTCCGGACCCAGTTGCACGATGGTTAGTTAACTTTAACAGACAGTTAACTTCCCATTAACTCTTACATTTACATAGTGTTAATTAGACGTTAACTGCCAGTCAAATTTAATTCATCTTCGTGCAACTGGGCCCTTAAAAGGTATTTTACTGATGGACTGGCAAAACTATGGAATGTATTGCAAAGGCTTCGTGAGTACTCCCTTAAGCTAAAGCCAAAGAAATGTGATCTCGTCCGTATGGAGAGGGGAGTTTTAGGCAAGGACTCACTGTTGCTCCATTCAAAATTGAAGTTGTGAAATCCTGACCTAGATCAAGATCTCAAATTAAGGATTTGACCTTCCTAGCTTACTTAATCTATCACCAGATCACCTGAAAGAATTATCCTGAAGGCAGGCAATTCGTGGTTCGCACTGTTCATAAGAGTCTTATGTGGATCAGGGACATTAAAGGAAAACTTACTCGCCGGCTGAAAGAGTTGGCACAATTTGACATGGAAATTTTGCATAGACCTTGAAAAAAGCAAACTAATGCAAATGCAATAAGTGGACTTCCCAATGTGAAACGAAGATGTGATTAATATATAACCGGTGGCTTCCCATATGCTGTTTGCAGCTACTGCATAAAACCCATAACCAGTTATCACGATTATTCTTTCCTTTATTTAGCAATGGCAGTACATTATTGAACGTTTTGTTTTTATATATTAATAGTACTATCATAACTGGTATAAGCAACATTCTTCTTCATAAAAGGGTTCAGTCGAGTATTTCAACTTATTTCAAGTTCAAGTCTACACCTTGTATTTCCTACAGCTATACTTCTGCTATTGCATCCAAATTTTTGAATTATAAACAAACTTTGCAGTGCCCAGATATAGACCATCTTATACGCAATCCAACAACGTGTTCTTGTTCTTCATCTTCTTTCAACTATAGTCCAGCTGTCTTTACTGGTGATGTTGATATAGTTGAAAATGAGGACCTCAGATCAGTTATTCTAAAAGGTCCTAAATACAGAGAACAGCGATCTTTCAATTGGCGGTGTAACTTCATCTCTATTATTAACTATGTCGAAGGTTATGACAGACGATGGGCTAAACATGAAAAAAGAAGAACTTGATACATTGTCAGAATGTGTTAAAAGCATAAGAGGAATATTAAAATCCCGCATTAAACATATGAAAACAAAAGTACGTACCATATATCCTTCTGTATTTAGTAAACCAGAAGTGATAGAAGAATTAGATAGGTTACATGGGGAATATGTTTTGGTTCCAGTTGACAAAGCTAGTAACAACATTGTCTTTGTTTGTAAGGTTCATTATCACAACAGTATTTTAAACGAACTTGACATTAATTCCACTTTTGGTAATCGTACTTATACTCCAACTGCTATTTCAAAAGATGCAATTCTTCCAAAGCATGCTTTAGTTTTAGACACATTTAATATCCCAGCCAATGGGTCAAATGGATATGAGTTATCGTACCTATACTGGATTGCTAAACTACATAAAAGTCCTTAGAAACAAAAATACATTGCAGGATGCAGTAAGTGCTCTACCAGGCCCTTATCTTTGGTCCTTACGAAAACATTAACAGCTGTGAAGGAGAATCTTCAAACTTACTGTGCGACTACATATGCCAGAAGTGGTGTTAATCAAATGTGGATTCTAAAAAATTCTAAAGAAGTCTTAGTAAACTTGAAATCGCAAAATTTTTCCCAAATCAATGACATCAAAACCTTTGACTTTTAAACACTATACACGACCATTCCTCACGATGGATTAAAGACTAGACTTCTTGATATCATAGACAGTTGCTTCTTCGACAAAAATGGAAAACGAAAATATTCATATCTAGTGATTAGTCATTCAAAAACTTACTTTGTTAAACACCACTCTGATTCCACGCACAAGTACTCTGAAGTTGAAATAAGAGTGCTTATAAAATCATACAAGAAAATGTGAATCTTATCAGAACTCCAGTAATAATATAAAATGAAGTTTATATTTCTCAACGTCTCTGGAATGACCGTGAAGGTTGTACTTCAGTAATATCGCATGGGGTAAATGAAAGCGGCGGGAACGTTTCTTATAAAAGTGAGGTTAGTATCAATACTAATTAAACGATTCTCATTTAGTTGAAAGGTCGACATATAACACGTGACTAAACAAAACTTATAATCATTCATTCATACTATATTCTTCCCATTTAATTCTGCTATCAAATATAAAAAATACGAGGGAGCACTTGATATGCCTATTGCATATGAAAATAGCAATTAATATTTATTGTTGAACAGGACACAATCATTACCCCTACGTCTAAATGCACGTGCCTATCTAGCAAAAAACAAGGCAATTATAATCTGAATTCAAAAGAAAGTTCTTATTAAGGTATTCCATGTATAATGAAAGGATAATGAACAATTTTGAAGGATTTAGATCAACATAAAAGTTTATTGTTAAATAATGATGAAAGTGAAGCAGATGAAATTCACATGACTGGTAAATGATTAGAAGCTGACTTTTTTGCACTTAAGACTTTTTGGAAGAGTTGTCTGTCCTTTGTAAAAATAAAAAAAATCAAATTTTCTAAAAATGTGTGTGGTCAATGATTAATTTTATTTCATATTTTCATAAAAAGAAAGTGTATGTAACTTTCTACTAATATATTATTATGAGAATATAATTTGTTTTTAAAATATTGTAATAAAACATGCTTTTCCCATATACTTCAATGTTAAATTCTAGGTGAAATAAATCAAGCAGTAAACAAAATTTTGAAAATTCCTATGGTGGATTATTTTTATTTGATGAACCATTCACAATGATACCATGATTACAAATATTCCACCATCCATTTATTAGATATGAAATATGGTCATTATACATTGAATACCTTAATGTATTGGTCTTACAACCCCCGGTTTCCCACGCCCTAACAATCGGTATGAAGGACACCAGACAGCATTTGACCCAATGATAGGTTGTATTGACGAACTAGATCGTTATAACCACCATAGAATTAGGCAAATGCTGATTTCAATGGAGACTTTTGAAACCCCTGTACCTCAAATTCTTTGTCAATAGCTTGTCTCGATTTAAAAACTGACCATAGGCAGAGCAAACGTTTGTGTATTACTGTCATGAGACAGTGCTTTATTAATGTGACCAATAGTAACAATAGTAAAGCTTGTGGTTCCTTCCTCCGCTAACCGGTCCGTATGGATGACTTCCGTGCACACTATTGATATTGCCGTCGTTCTCATCATCTGTATACACGTATTCCTCTCTCACAAACATTCCGATGACAGATGGGCAGAAGTGGCTGTCTTTGTGTTTCAACAGATAAAAAGGTTTCGATGTTGGAAGTTGTATACCTGTATAGAAGGGGCTGTCACTTCTACAATACAGAGTAGGTTGCTCATGAACAAAATGTTTAATCATTTGTTAGGCCGTATACGCCTGCTTCTTATAAAGGTTAATGGGACATAATATTATAGAATTGTACACATCCATCACTATTTTGGCGTATTACCATAGTTCTTTCTGTTGTGATTGATGGGAGCCAGGTATTGGAGCTCCATAAGATAATATTAATGCAATTTAGATTGACTGGTTGGTTGTATGTTGTTAAACGCCCGCTTGAGAATTTTTCACTCATATGAAGACGTGATAATTACCGGTGAAAGGCTGCACAAGTTTGGTCTACCCTTTAATCGCCTTTTACGAAAACCGGGAGGCACTGACAATTTATTCAAGCCCGGATAAATCATAGAACCATGAAGTGTAGCAAAATATCGATGGATATTTGCATTGGAGGTAAAAAAAAAAAAAAAAAAAAAAAAAACCAAAGTACGGAAAATCAAGATTCTGAACATAAAAAACTCCTGTCGAAATCATGCTTACAGACCCTGAAACGTTCTACTTCACAATTTTCCCCTTCGCTCACCGTGCGCTCTCTGTTTACAGTTTTGTGTTCACTGTTCAGAAATCGTTCACCGTGCGTTCATCGTTCATTGTCATTCGGAACATCAAAGTAAAGTGAACGATCTTCATAGCAAGGAATATGTGCATAAGAGTGAAAATACACTTTCATTATATCGGAAATTTGATTTATAAAGTACAAATTTCAGGATTATCAAATGTGAACATGTGAAAATTCAAGGAAAGCTCCAATATCAAAGAATGTAATAAATGACTTTGATCATTACAAAACATAATTATTCTTTGGTTAAAAAGTGAGGGAATAGTTCATAATAAGAGAAAAACGTAAGAACCTGCAGTTATCAATTCAACCCTTATACATGTACAGGTAGCGAGGAACAAGTCCTGGTATATGTACAAAAGACGAGGTAGTTTCTGTTCATAAATATATGTACTCAACACCCCACCCCCACCCCCAAAATTTCATTTAGGAAAAGTTTGAAGTTTGGGCAAAAGCAGAATTTATTATCATTATTTTGTCTCACTTTATAAGACTTTTAGACAGGTCAGTTTCACCCCTCCTAATTTACAAAGAACTTGATGTTTCCGTATATTTAAGTGCACATTCGTGCCCGAAGGTCACACTGATTTGAAAAATATTTCTGATTATTTTACGCCCATATTTACATGCATGAAAGACATTGTCAATAAATGCATTTACTCATTTTTGTCTCAAATATAAAAAAGGATTTTTTCTCGTACATTTCTGCCCCACATATAATATACGTGTAGTGCAGTACAATAAACAGATTTATCCGCATAAAAAATATACAAATACATTGTATTTTAAAATCTAGATGTACATGTAATTGATGGTCACTCTATTTATTTTGTAAGTACATTAATTCTGGGATTATCTCCTCATGTCGATTTACTCTACATTTAGTTGTAATAATGTGAATTACGTAAATTATACGTGAGAATGGACCTTTTGTTGTATTTAGAAGCGTTCAGTTTTCAACACAAGGTACCTATACCACCCGTGTTTTTTTGTATTTTTTTTTTGTTTAATACATTTATCTTGACTCCATTCGGGGATGATTTCATTGCTAATATCTCCTAATATTGTTAAATCTCGCGATCGCTGTATTCAGCGAACCTGTCCAGTCCGTAATTTCGTTGTAGACGGATGCTGACATTTACATTGCAATCTAAAGGATTCCTCGTATTGCCGCAAATGTTATGTGGCGTCATTTGTCAAACGTTCACTCGATGTTGACTGATGTCCAACATCAAATAAAAAGGACCGGCCAATATTTTAGTGTGAAAATATTTCAATTATTGAACTTTTATTTTCATAAAGGTATAACGTTCTATTTTTTCTTTTTTGCATAGGTTTTGAAATGTACCTGCAACAGTAATCAATCCTTGTATTCCAGTCAAAACTTCCACTTGGTAATTCTCCTCCTTTACTGTTTTCATTGTTCGAGTCCTCGTCATCCCAAAAAAACATATCCACTCTGGAAAGCTTGAATTAAAGATCGAATGTTGTGTAGATTTATAACGTATATTCATATCATTATTAGAACATGTGTGTAGGGGCTCTCTTCAATAATAACAAATGAACATTCCGGACTTGACATCAGACAAGAAATTGATAAGGAAAACAGTTACCTTTATCAGTAAGAAGAAATGTGAATTGCCTCACTATCCCTTGACACTATTTGAATTTACCGAAGAGGTGCGATTTTTTTTAAATAGTAAGGGATATGACATATTCAATTACCTCCATCAGGGCATGTACTCCCATGCTTTAGAATGCAGTAGCTTCCCTTTGGCCAGTTGCCTTCTTCATTAACATCATTTGGATCCTTGGTGCAGTAAGATATATTGATATTCTTTGGATGGGTTCCATCGATGCCTGGACAAGCGAATTATGATTTTTGATTTTATTGATATCTATTAGATACGCTTAGTATATATATTCTCATATAAGCAAGCGGTAAGATATACATTTTAGATGTGGAAAAATATACATATAACCATTCATAAAGGTCCCTGCATAATTCCTAAATGAGTGCATTATATTGAGTTACATCTTAAGTAAGATATAATCAAACTTATCAAACATAGAATGTACTTGTTAATCTCTTTATGCAAGGTGAAGACAACGAACAGTGATCATTCTCATAACTCCTATAAGCAATACAAAATAGATAGTTGGGCAAACACGGACCCCTGGACACACCAGAGGTGGGATCAGGTGCCTAGGAGGAGTAAGCATCCCCTGTTGACCGGTCACACCCGCCGTGAGCCCCATATCCTGATCAGGTAAACGGAGTTATCCGCAGTCAAAATCAGTGTACCAAGAACGGCTTAACAATCGGTATGAAACACGTCAGACAGCATTTGACCCAATGCGAGGTTGTATTGACGAACTAGATCGTTATAACGACCATAGCATTTCCGAAATGCTGACTTCGATCGAGACTGTTGAAATCCCTGTTCCATCAACTTGTTTGTCAGTAGCTTACCTCGATTTAAAAACTGACTATACGCAAAACAAGCTCTTGCATATCGAATCAGTTGAGATATATAAACATGCCTTGCAGACGTCTAAATCCTCCGTGTGCACGTGATTAACATTGATAAAGAATGGTGTTTTTCATGATGGAAATATGAAAGTAATAAACAATTATTAATCCATAACTTCTTTAACGAGTACAAATTAAATAGTTCGGCAAACATAAATATCTGAGCATAACACATGTGGTATTCGGTACCTAAGAAGTGTCGATCGTAAATTGATCAGCATATAAAACCCCCAGAAGCAAAATATAATGTAGCATATATGTATTTACACGAAACGCATGGTTGGGAATACACAACCCCTGTCGACCCCCGCCGTGAGCCCCATATCTTGATCAGGTATAAACGGAGTAATTCGTCGTCAGAACCAGTGTGCCAAGAACGGCCTAACACGTCAGACAGCATTTAACCCAATGACATATTGTATTGGCAAAACGATCAAAGAATTTGCGAAATCCTGACTTTAAAGAAGACCGTTGAAACTCTCGTAACACGAACTTGTCTGTCAGTAGTTTGCCTCGATTTGAAAACTGATTATACGCACAAGCTCTTGTGTATCAAATCGGTTGAGATATATAAACACCATATGTAGGTGATAATGGAATATTGCTACACAAACATAGAACGTTGACAATGCAGAAGCTGCAATCATCCTGTTTGTGAGAGAGTTGAGTTGTTAGATTGGCGTTAATATATGTAGTGTCTTTCATTTCGAGTTCAGCATATGCTAACTAAGTTTAAATCGAAATATTTCAAGTGACGAAACATTAAAAGTTTAATTTTGACATTAATCATACACGATTATTTTCATTTAGTGATTAGACTAATGAAGTAAATGATGAAAACTAAAGGCGGTAGTAATTTATAAAGCACAATCTTTGAACAGAGAGAGACGCACTCATTATCGCTACAAGAGACACGTCCTGCAATATACCTGTGATGTCATGTATATGGAAACATGTCAGTTGTTTTTGTCACGGTATTTACCAAAAATTCTTATATCCAACCAAATATACATGATAACTACAACTGAAAGTATCTAAGGTCGTATTCAGAGACTATGTTACTGTTTACCAAAGAAGTGATGTTGGTAATTGTCAGCGTTGTATGTTACACTGTTTCGGTTAACATAATCTTCATTGTCCTGGTTTCTCCATCCTTCCAGCCACCCTGAGGGACATCCGCTCTTTGGCTTGACCAATGTATACGTTCCCTTTGGCCACTTCACTGAATAAATATATATAATCAAAGATTTGTCGTTCATATATTTCAAATCATTTCAGAGAAAAAGTGATAATTTGATATCACATGATTATATAGTCTAACATATTTAAAACATACTAAAATCCCTTGCACATGATTAAAACAGACATACGGGAGGTTTATTTTTAATGTACAATGCTGTATATACTGTGATAGGGATATCGAAGTGTAAAATCGTGTCTCATTTCTCATAAGATACCGTGTCCTTCTCTTCATGTTACCTCTGACAGTCCCAGTCATTATATAAAAATGGGAACCGTTTTTTAATCACTGCTTACATCATTTCTCTACATAATACAACGTGTAAAGTAGATCAAACACGGAGTCCTAAAACATAAGAGATGGGATAAGGTGCATGGGAGGAGTAAGCATCCTCTCTTGACCTGTTAAACCATCCGGAAACCATATATCTTGCTCAGGTAAATGACGTTATTGTCAGATTAAAAATACAAAGAGCAGCCCAACAATTCAAGCGTAGTACGAAACACAGAGACAGCATTTAACCTAACGACAGGTTGTATGCAAATAAAATCAGTATATTGACCATAAACTTAGCGGGACAATTATCTGATGAACTTTAACGCAATTACATGAGCTGGCACAAACGCTTCTTTAACATTGCCGAAAAGCCAAACAGTACGTTAAGAGGTCATTTAAATAATTCATATCTTCAATAGTATATTGTCAAAGAGAAATGAGTAAAATGTGACGATAACGAACGTGATAAATGTCATAACTATTATATAGAATACAAAATTAATAATAATATAATAAATACATTTCTAACGATTTCACAATGCATCATTTGATAAGTTGTCATTATTTGATTTTGATAATAACACCATACCTGCTGAAATGACAGAAACAAAGCAGAGTACGAAAACTGCATTTCTAACCATGAAACCGTCCATCTTCTGATAATGACCAACCTTGAAAATCCTAGAATTTTAAGTTTGTATTTCTTTAAGTCAACAAAATCATTATTTATGCATGAAAATATATAATACGTAAATGCTGATAACATTTTACATATAAAGCTGTTGTATACAATTACATAGCTGTAACAATAGTGTTTTTGTTACATTTTAGAGAAAATAAGGGACACAATTTATTTTTACAAGAATTTCAAATTCACCGTATCTTTACTGTTTTGAACATTTTATCTTCTTTTACCATTTTACTTTTTGACGATGAAAATAAGAATAGTGATCAATATCTTAACTTTTATAAAGAATAAAAAAGTAGAGTAGGGCAAACACACAATACTGAACATACCAAATATAATGATTCAGGTTAGAAAAAATATAAATATTACTTAGCTTTCAAGCTTACATTCTTCTCATTTACCACTATGAAAATTAATGATGTTACCAATGCTTCGTCTACCGACAGCGGAAAATTAATACCATAACATCATTTTCCCCACCTGCACATTAATACCATCGAATTGCATGTATGTAAACAGCCCCAGTGCAGAAAATTTAACTGAACTTCAACAGTAGTTTTATAAAACTTATTGAAGAACTTTCACGTGAAATTCGTGGGAATAGTTTAGTGTGAAATTCACGTGAATCACTTTTCACATTATTTCCTTGTGCAAATGTTTATGTGAATTTTACCTAAAATGTGAATTTCACGTGAATTGTTGTTCACGTGAAATTCATGTGAATATTTTAACGTAGATATTTTAAAGTGAATTTCATATGAAAAGTGATTTACATGTACGTGAAATTCATATGGATATATTCTGCAATCAAATATTGAATTATATAACACATGCCATCATTTGTACATGAAGATGGAGTTTTTTCATATTTACCTGGTGAATAAGAGTACTTAAAATGATTTAAAAACAAATTGGCATTAAACCATCATTTAGATATGAAATAATTTTATTTACGTCATGATTTTTAACTAGGATATTTCCATTTTGGTTTATCCATCTGGTGAATATACCAGCATCTTTGAAACCAACAAAAAAGCAGCGCAACAGACTGCATATTTATAAGTTACAAATAAAATACTAAATAAACTGAAAACCTACGGCAAAAATCAGTGATAATACGAACGAACATAAGGCTGCTTTCAAAGTGTTTAAATTGTTTTAAAAGCTTACCGTGTTCCAGGTGAATTAAAAATCATCTGTCATGTCATCTTTTATACATATATTTCTTATAATAATCAATATGCAAATCGTCTACGGATCAATATACAAATTAATCACTGTGGAGTGTCATGCGCACACTATATGTTTTGGTACTGTGGGTTACACAATTCCAATCTAGAACCTCAGAGAACCAATAATAATTCATGAAAGACAAGACCTTTCCAAGGGGTGTATTTAGGAGTATGATCGTACTCTCAAGCATCCGCATCCATAGGCAAAATAAAGAAATTGGAAATATAATACAAGAATTGAAATAAAAACTAAAGATGAATTTTCCAATCAGTTAGATGAATTCAATACATATTATGTTTCGAGAAAAGAACGGCAGTTGTCAATTCTCTTCTGATTGTCAGTGTTCTCAGAAGCTAAAAAAATGAATGCATTTTATTCAGGTTTTCAATTTAATTATGATTGTTTACTGGTATGAAAATGTATGCAGAATAACTGACCAGAATATGAATTCCATGTTCCCTGGATGCCACTAAACTCGATATCAAGATGCCACGAATCCACGAAAACATACGTTGGATTCATAACAAAATAATTATTGTTTAATTAGTAAATTCCCCTGCGCTATATGAAGGGTTCCTTCTGCCCATTACATAGAATAACCTATAAAAGCAATTTAAAGATCATCAAAATCCTTAAGTCCCCACATCCCAGCATAATGCGCCCCTTTGTTAACAAGCTCTGGGTCCGCCACTGTAGTCATGATTTCCATCACTGTTGAATCAACAGATATAATTTAACACATTTCTAATGAATGTTTTAAATTTGCAGTTTTACTTGTTTACACAGAAAAATTGGAAATTGAATTGGTAGGTAACGAGAACAACACTACTACCCTCTAACCCAAAGATGATAAAAATTGATTGCCTATATACAGCTATTGCTCCTTGTCTTCCCAGAGTGTGATGAGGAAAACCTACAAAAATAGCTGGTTTATCTTTGTTGTGTAACTTTGCTCTATACATTTAAAGGCAGTGAATTATTATCATTGAAGTTGTTGGATTAATTTTGTACCACTTAATGATGTTTTCCTTCCACGTTGTTATCACGGTTGGTTTTCTACCTCACAATTGACTCTGTCAACATCTAGATAATCTTATTTCAATGTTGATGAAATTTTAATGGTGGTAATAAATGAAACGTGTTCGTGCTTAATTGCAAGGTGTCAAACTTTTCATATACTATTCTGTTATAAAGTCAGTATTAGTGCATGGTGATTGGTCATATCTCTTTTAAGAACAACTTTGTAAAAACGCTTGAAATTGCTAGGGGAAATGCTGCAAAAGGAATTCTCGTGAATCTGATACATTTTTAAAACCCTGTTTTTAGAATGATTTGAAGAATAATATTCTGCATTTTAGAGTGTAATTGGATGTTTTGATACTTGATACAATTATAATTGGATTACCTGATTAGGATACAGGGCTCACGGTGGGTTTGGCCGATCGGCAGGGGATGCTTACAACTCTGATGTGTCCAGTGGTCCATGTTTGCCCAACTATCTACTTTGTATTGCTTATAGGAGTTATGAGATTGATCGCTGTTCCTTATTTTCATATTTCATTGATGCTTTTAGACTTTTGAATTGGCATAATATGATCTTACACTTACCTTATACAGTTGTTTTAAAATGCAAGGTGAAGATAACGAACAGTGATCAATCTCATAACTCCTACAAGCAATACAAAATAGATAGTTGGGCAAACACGGACCCCTGGACACATCAGAGGTGGGATCAGGTGCCTAGGAGGAGTAAGCATCCCCTGTTGACCGGTCACACCCGCCGTGAGCCCCATATCCTGATAGGTAAACGGAGTTATCCGCAGTCAAAATCAGTGTACCAAGAACGGCTTAACAATCGGTATGAAACACGTCAGACAGCATTTGACCCAATGCGAGGTTGTATTGACGGACTAGATCGTTATGACGACCATAGAATTTCCGAAATACTGACTTCAATCAAGACTGTTGAAATCCCTGTACCATCAACTTGTTTGTCAGTAGCTTACCTCGATTTAAAAACTGACTATACCCAGAACAAGCTCTTGCATATCGAATCAGTTGAGATATATAAACACCACATGCAGGTGATAATGGAATATTGCTACATAAATGTGGGAAGTTGACGATGGAGAAGCTGAAATCATCCCGTTTGTCATACAGTTGAATTGTTAGTTTGCCGTTAATGTCTACTTTCAATAAAATATCTAAGTATGAAGCAGAAGTGGACGACTCTGAGGTGTCCTTTATTTCCAGCTCACAGGGATATATCAAATTGACATATGAATGAAAGCTATCATTGTTAATAGACAAAAGGTCATCGATATATCTAAAAGTCGAATTGAAGGTCACAGCGAGAGATTTTTTCTTCTCACGTAGAAGTTTTTGAATAAATTCTGCTTCATATGAATATAAAAACAGGTTAGCTAACAATGTAAATAGTTAAATATTGTCGGCATGTTCACCACAAAGAAAATAATAGGTCTATCATGAATGTTTAATATTTTAATGTGCAAATACTGCACAAAAATATGGAAAATATTGTTCTGGTAACATTTTTTCAAGTTCATTGTTTTACAATGTGTAACCACTGCATATTGTATTGAATTTAGATATATATTCTAGTAACTGCCTGTACTGTGGGATTTACGGTCCTTTGAAAATGATTAGAATTAGATACAAATTTATGACTATGCTATTTCATTCTTTTTGTTCCATTCCATAATGTACCAATTCATCATAAAAATAAGTTTTGTAAATTTCTTAAGTATAATCTTAAGGTATTCAATATATAATGACCATATTTTATATCTAATAAATGGATGGTGGAATTTTTGTAATCATGGTATCATTTTGAAGGGTTTATCAAATAAAAATAATCCACCATAGGAATTTTCAAAATTCTGTTTACTGCTTGATTTATTTCACCTTAAATTTAACATTGAAGTATATGGGAAAAGCATATTTTATTACAATATTTTAAAAAGAAATTATATTTTCATACAGGTCTCTTGGTAGAAAGTTACATACACTTTCTCTTAATGAAAATATAAAATAAAATTAACCATTGACCACACACATTTTTAGAAAATTAGATTTTTCTTATTTTTACAAAGGGCAGACAACTCTTCCAAAAAATCTTAAGTGCAAAAAGGTCATTCACCATTCATGTGAATTTCATCTGCTTCACTTTCATCATTATTTAACAATAAACATTTATGTTGATCTAAATCATTCAAAATTGTTCATTATCCTTTCATTACACATGGAATACCTTAAAATGGATATATGTACCTCAATACAACATACGATATGGTGTCTGGTTCACAATCTGTTTTACTAGTCCTGGGTCCTATATCTTGATCAAGTAACCGGCTGATTCAACAGGGGGAAAAATTTATCCAGCAATCTAGTCTGATTTCATGGAAGCACTTGAAATGCAATAAAAATGCAGTGTGTTGTACAGAGATTGTAAAACAAGATTTTACTTTTACATATGGGATTAACTACATCTGGTGGGTTTATTCTCGACAGTCATTGTATGTCAATTTATCATCTACATAAAATGTCAAAATTCAATTTAAGATATGTAATAAAACAAGATGTTGAATCGTCCTCTTCGCATGTGTTATCTGAACATGAAAGGGTGGCGATTTGATGACGAAATTTGTGTGTGTTGTAGGGGAATATTCTGTTAGAGATAAATACCGTGAAACTGGAACTATACGAACTCTAGTATTTGACAGAATGTGTGTTTGGTACTTTACACTTAAAATATGAAAGGAAAATAAATAATTTCAGATTTTACAAGCCTTTTGTCTTGTGTTTAATGTTTTATGCTTATATTATACGAAAGGAAAATAATAACTTCAGATATTACAAGCCTTTTGTCTTGTGTTTAATGTTTTATGCTTATATCATATGAAAGGAAAATGAATAATGTCAACTATTATAAACCTTGACAATACTATTTCTGTCCACCAAAATGTCTAAATATAAATCGTATTGTAATAAAGGTTGATGAATTATTCACATTTTTAAAAATCCCTCCAAATATCCCTTAAAATGTTGCAATATTCCAATATCTTTGCACATCTTTCCCCCCAAAAAAGAAATGGGATAAATTCGTCGGAGAAAAGAGACACGGTGAGACCCACACTGCATAAGTTTACAGATTTTTCGAAATTAAGAAGGTATGTATAACGGAAAATGATC
The DNA here is from genome assembly GCF_947568905.1 of Ostrea edulis. NCBI lineage: Eukaryota > Metazoa > Mollusca > Bivalvia > Ostreida > Ostreidae > Ostrea > Ostrea edulis. The sequence continues at coordinate 74,968,870 of NC_079170.1, forward strand.
AATTCTACAAATCGTATAAAGAATACAAACTCCAGAACATGGCTTAGATGGAGATTTCTGAACATCTCACCCACACGGCAACTCGCTCCAAAACCAAGACGTCTCGTCCTCTTGTTAAACACTACTCTCCCAGCTTATTTCATATTCTTATTTGACGGCTTTAAGTTGAATGTAATAGCAACAATACAATGTTGCTCGAGGAAAATTCAAACATTGCTGGTAACCTTTATGATTTATTAATTGGTAACCGTATAAGGTTTACATTAAGACAGCTCGCTAGGACACCAATACCTAATGTATACATGGATGATCGGTTCCGCAGCTGATCTAAGTCAGCAAATCTGTTGACCAGTATATTTCCAGGTTTTTAGGCTATGATTCCACAATCTTTGAAGACAAGGCGGAAGGAACATCTCGACAAGGTAAAGAACACCTATAGCTAGAAGTATCAATTCTCGCTTTCAGTTTGGGGTTGTAGGGGTACCACCTGGTGCCTCCTGGGTGTCGAGACAAATTTGGAGTTAATATTTCTATTATATGAGGAAAGGGAGGAACAATGACTTCACTGGTTGTAGTAGGCTATCTTTTTCCGCTTTCAGTTTTGTACTGTAATGATACCACCCGGTGACGTCTTGGAGTCGATTCATATTTAGAATTTCTATTTCTACAACTAGTATACAAAGAGAAGAAATGAGAAAGTATATACTGGTTGGAGAAGGAAGTCCTAATGGATACTCAATGTCATGCAGACATATAATAAGAATCAGCACTTTGGCTTTAGAAACTTATAGAGTTATAAATGGCCTTGCTCTGCCATGCTTTAATGAGTTAGTTAAGATCAAAGAGAATAAATATAATATTCGTTACACTAATATTTTACAGACTACATCAGTCTCAACATCAGAGTATGGTAAGGAATCTCACAGATACTGGTATCCTGTAGCAGTACTATGAGATAGCTTCCCAAAACATTTTTGGGACGAAATTAATCTTAATCATTTTAAACCTTCACTATCCCATTGGAATGGAAATGGCTGTAATTTCAGTTCCTGTAGATAAATACTTTCATATCCACACTTCTACATCAGATCCTGATATGTATTTATTACTTCTTGCTTTATGCCTTAACAGTGTGTGTATATGATGTCTGCTATTGATGTTAAGTGTTGTAATGAAAGGTGAAGATAACGAACAGTGATCAATCTTATAATTCCTATAAGCAATACAAAATATATAGTTGGACAAACACGGATCCCTGTACACACCAGAGGTGCGATCAGGTACCTAGGAGGAGTAATCATCCCTTGTCGACTAGTCACATCTGCCGTGAGTCCTATATCCTGATCAGTTAACGGAGTTACCGTAATCAGAATTAGTGTGTCAAGAACGGCATAACAATCGTTATAAAACACGACAGACAGCATTTGACCCAATGATAGGTTGTATTGATGAAATAGATCATCATAACCACCGTGGAATTTGTAAAATGCTGACTTCAATTGAGACTGTTGAAACCTCTGTACCATCTACTTGCTTGTCAGTAGTTTGCCTTAATTTAGAAACTGACTATACGCAGAACAAGTTCTTGCGCATTGAATCAGTTAAGAGCGATAAACACCATATGCAGATGATAATGCAATATCGGTATACAAATATGGGACGTTGACGATGGAGAAGCTGCAATCATCCGTTTGTCATACAGTTGAGTTGTCAGTTTGCCGTTAATGTCTACATTCAATAAAATGTCTAAGTATGAAGCAGATGTGGGTGATTCGGTGGTATCTTTTATTCCAGGCTCACGGGCATATATCGAATCGACATATGAATGAAAGTTATTATTGTTAATAGACGAAACGTCGTCGATATATCTAAATGTCCAATTGAAGGTCACAACAAGAATTGTTTTTTCTTCTCACGAAGATGCTTTTGAATATAGGCTGCTTCATAGGAATATAAAAACAGATCAGCTAACAAAAGAACACAATTCCTGCCCATGGGAATTCCAACAAACTGTCGGAAGACCTGATCACCAAAGACCACGAAGGTATTTTCAATAAGGAACTCCAGCATATTTTTAATTTCAAGTTCAAAGTACTTGTGCGTGGAATCAGAGTGGTGTTTAACAAAGTAAGTTTTTGGATGAGTGATCACTAGATATGAATATATTCTTTTTTCATGTTTGTTGAAGAAGCAACTTTCTATGATATCAAAAAGACTAGTCTTTAATTTATCGTAAGGAATGGTCGTGTATAGCGTTCAGAAGTCATAGGTTTTGGTGTTATTGATTTGGGAAAAGTTTTGCGATTTCAAGTTTGCTTAAAGTTCTTTAGAAGTTTTTAGAACCCACGTTTGTTTAACACCACTTCTGGCATATGTAGTCGCACAGTAAGTTTGAAGATTCTCCTTCACAGCTGTTAATATTTTCGTGGGGAACAAAGATAGATGCTTGATGGAGCACTTACTGGATCCAGCAATGTATCTTTGTTTGTAAGGGTTTTTATGTAGTTTTTGAATCCAGTATAGGTACGGTAACTCATATTCATTCGATCCATTGACTGGGATATTAAATGTGTCTAAAACTGAAGCATGGTTTTGACAGGACAGCTGGAATATAAGTACGATTACCAAAAGTGGAATTAATGCCAAGTTCATTTGAAATACAGTTGTAATGGTGAGCCTTACAATCAAAGACGATGTTGTTACAAGCTCTGCCAGCTGGAACCAAAATATATTCCTCATGTAACCTATCTAATTCTTTTATCACTTCTTGTTTACTAAACACAGAAGCATAGCTGGTACGTACGTTTGTTTTAATATGTCTAATGCGAGATTTTAATAGTCCTCTTATAAATGCGGTTAACCCATTCTGACAATGTATCAAGTTCTTCTTTTTCATAAATAGATGAAGTTTTATCGCCAATTAAATGACCGAGATTCTCTGTATTTAGGACCTTTTAGAATAAGTGATTTGAGGTTCTCATTTTCAACTATATGAACATCACCAGTAATGACATGTACAGCTGGACTATAGTTGAAAGAAGAACAAGAACACGTTGGTGGATTACGTAGAAGATGATATATATTTAGGCAATACAAAGTTTCTTTATAATCAAAATGCCTGTATGCAATAGTAGAAATATAGCTGTAGGAATTACAGGGTGTAGACCTAAACTTGATTAAGTTGGAATACACGACTGAACCCTTTTATGACGAAGGATATTGTTTTTATGTTAACGGAATCTAATATGTGTATGTCTGTTCTTTCTTGTTGTTGTTTACGCAGCATGTTTTGTTTCTTTGTTTCTAAGTTTTGAGTTTAATTTAGCCGATCCGTGATGTGTTATCATGCATTAATCTTTGGTGTATTGTCTGTGTTATTTTCTGTTGTATGTCCATCAACCCTGCGTTCGTACAGAGACCTATGGAGATCAAAGGTTTGATGTAACAGCTGCCACACTATGGAACAGTTTACCGATAGACATCCGTTCGTGTGGCACTGTCAATAGTTTTAAGACAAACCTCAAAACATATCTTTTTAGGAAATCTTATAACCATATTTTGTAATATATTTTTTTTAAAGTAAAGGCTGGTTTGTCGCATGAACTCGTGATGTTTAAATTGTTTTATTTTATTTGGATGTTATATTTTATGCTCTGATTAATCTTATCATGTTTTACATTTTACATTGTTAAAGCGTTTAGAGAGTAGTTACAAATTATACAATGCGCTATATGAATGCCGTACATTATTATGATTATTAATTTGTAGCATTGTTCTTATCTATTTTTGATATTGCTTGATAGTAACTTACAATTTCTAATTTAGATAGATAGTTTTTATTCAAAGATTTCTTTTATTGACTTTACTTTTAGCTCAATTTAGCCATTTGTGATGTTTCCATGCATTAGTTTAACGAAGTCAATATGTAATGCATTGTATGCGTTATTTTTTGGTGTCGTTCCAATTTTCCTCGATGTGTAAAATTGTTCAACCTCAAATTTTAATATCAATATATAATATTAACTTGCAATATTTTAAACATCTAAGAATTTTCAATTCAAATCATTTTCAAGCATGATTCTCTTAATGTGAATTGACTTTACTCTCGTATGCAAATGAAACCTTTAAACATGATAGACTTATGTTTGTAGTATCCCATTAGTTACTTGTTACAGATGTACGTTGTACATTGTTATATCTCGGTCTAAAAGCTCCATGTTTCGTTGTTGTATTGACATACCGATTTAAAATAAAGTTTATCTTATCTTATCTTAGGTCTGCAATATCTGGATGTGTTGTTCAGCTTGCCTGAAGTTTGGTATATTCTGTATCGCGTAGGCAATAAATTGCTTCAATGCCTCTATAGCTGTAATCTCTGAAGACAAGGCGCAAGATACATAGGCGAAGGGTAAAGGAGCCTAGGACTACCATTTCCCGTTTTCAGTATGGGTCTGTAATTGTACCACATTATGACCCCTATTTCTTTCTAATATACTACTTTGTATTGCTTATAAGAGTTATGAGGTTGATCACTGTTCGTTATCGTCACCTTTATAGGAGTTATGAGATTGATCACTGTTCGTTATTTTCGCCTTTATAGGAGTTATGAGATTGATCACTATTCGTTATCTTTGCCTTTATAGGAGTTATGAGATTGATCACTGTTCGTTATCTTCACCTCTATAGGAGTTATGAGATTGATCACTGTTCGTTATCTTCGCCTTTCATCGAGGAAGAGGAAGGCACAAACTGCCCATTGGTTGGAGTAGAGAATCGTAAAGGGCTGTCAATGTCATGTAAACAAGAGGTCTGTGATTCCTGAAGGCGTTATTTAGGTTGACTGAGAGACAATTTACAGATCACGTAATAAGTAAACGTTATATATAAATGACTGTCTCTACAATGTCCTCAACCTTTGGTTTTTCTTGAAAATATCCCCTTAGAAGATGGATGGATATTCATTGAAAATTCTTAACTTCCCTTTATCCAAGAATGATTTGTACCAAGTTTGACTGAAATTGACCTCAAGGCTCTGGAGAACATGAAAATGTAAAACATTAATGACGACAACGATCACACCGATTACAGCGACACGCCAGATAAATTTCAATCAGAAAAGGTCGCTTGGCCCTTTGTCTCAGGTGACCTAAACAGTACTTGTACTTAGCCAATCAGAAATATGGAGGTTGGCGTTGACTTGTCAATTATCCGCAGGTTCGACAAACAACAATGCTCGTAATTGTAAAACACACACACACACACACACACACACACACACACACACACACACACACACACAATTACTAATCATTGATTCACAAAGTCGTATGTATGTTCTTGATATCAACTGTCAACAGATAAATGTGTGCACATTACCAAAACATGTCTTCTGTCCGTCAAACTTTTCACAATTTCACCTCTGCTTCAATTTCAACCAAACTTGGCACGCAAGCAGTGTCAGAGTTTGAAGAAGATTCAAGCTTGTACAAACCATTTGGCAGTTTTCTTCCAAATGGAAACATGCAAGAAAAAGAAAGAAAAATGGAGTACTGTAATGCAAAGAACCACTGGACCAGAAAAGACAAAACGTATGTCAAAGAATCCATATTATGTGTAGATGTAAAACTTATACGGTACCAATTTTGATGCACCAGATGCGCATTTCGACAAATAATTTCTCTTCAGTGATGTTCAACCGAAATGTTTGAAATCCGAAATAACAATGAAGTTTTAGAGTTATTATAGGGGAAAACAGTGTGCCAAAAAAGTGGAGTCAAATTCGTCTAAGGATAAGAGTTATGCATGAGGGAGATAAACCTTAATTTTGAAATGAATTTCTAAACTTTTTAACGGCAATTAAATAGACATCCGTATTTTCTAGCTAGTAACGAAGTACTTAGCTACTCGGCTGTAGAGACCCTCGGAGACTAACATGTCTATTATAAAATGTTTTCCCCAATATCCACAATTAATTTATACACATTTATAAATGAACAGTTTTTCTAAACTGTTGACATTTGAAATTTGCCATTTAAACAAGTTTTTATCTAAATTTATTATTATGTTTTACAAAAATGTATGATTTTCTAATGTTGACCTATACTTTTGTGTTTTGTATGTCTGACATCTTAAAAAAGGTGGCGACAGACACATTTTCTTTGGTTATTAATTAAATTAAACTATATTGAGTGGAAATTGATAAGAGTTTTTCCACTAACAACCATTAATATTGATAAGTCACATGAGGGTGGAACTACTGCACCTTAACTGCATTTTAAACACGTCTAACAAAATTTAAATTCAAAATAAACATCGATAACATCAAATGTTTGTGATTTAAGAAATGGCAGAGTTTTACATGTATGCCAATTTTGTTCATTTGGTTTCCTGGGGGAACACCTGTTCTGAGAACAATCATCTTCCCGAAAGTGACCCCTCTACACAGACAGCCCTAGATAATTCTACAGTCACCTTCCCGAAAGTGATCTTACTAGACAGACAACCGTAGATAACGCTGTTTTTTTTAAAATTATTATAAACGTGTAGACTGACTAATTGTTCATTGATGATAGTGCAAATAATAATAATGCCAACAAATTCCCACCTTTCTATAACCTGTTGTGTTCAATTTATTGGAGAAATACACCTTCCCCTTGCCGCTGTTTAATTTCTATAATTTTCTGTATTCAAATAGAAAATCGGGATTTTTCAAAATCTTCGTTTTTTTCGTATGTCTTGGGTTTGACGCGAACATGGCACGGGTGGGACTCAAACTCACAACCTCCCGCTAACGAAGCAAAGGTTCTACCACTGAGCTACCGTGGCCGACAAGGATTAATACCCTGGTAATATTGATATGCAAACATCCACAGGTAATGTAGATTCAAGTTTGTTCACATTATTGCCCAAGGTTTGGGTGGGACAATAGTATAAGAAAGTGGAATATATAGGTAAAACTACAAAACCCAAGACCAACAGCACAATTCTTAGTCATATCAATAAATTGATGCAGGGGACAGAAGTTTTACAGGACGATATATATGAACATATTTGAAAAGAACAGCATACAGGGACATGACTAATTAATTATTGATATACAATCATCCTAAGGTAGTGTAGATTTAAAGTTCAAACAGCCCTAGGGTAGAATGAGGTTAGGATAGTGAGGTAAAGTTTTTATGGGCATTAAGGGACAGTCTTTAAAAATCTCCTTAGGACCAACAGGCTATGATCAGTCATATCAATACACGCATTCTAAGGGATTGCGGAATTCAATTTATTCAAATCATATCATATTGCCATGGATAGATTTGATTCCCTATTGTGTCATGTTACCTCTGATATTATTTTCGCCTTGTCTCCAAAGGCAGTCCGTTTTCCTTACAACACTTTCTCAAAAGATTTATTTTGTTAGAATGCAATGCATATCACTCTTAATTTACACCAACGGTTTTTGAAAGTAGTGCAATTTTAAATGGATGGGTACATGAAAATAGGATCAGTATTAATATAATATGTTATCCATGTATGAAATATAGTTTTTCCCTATCATATGAATTAATTGATTTGTGCTTAATGACTAAGATCATACTATTCTGGTGGGCTAAAAACCAGGTATGTGAATTTAATTTCATGCAAGGTGACAAATTAATTGCTAAAAAAATATCAGGAAATGGAAAGTGCGGTCTCAAAGAATAAACTTTGAATGAGCAATGTTGAAAGGTTTCAGAATAATTAACATCATGTTTAAATGTATCAAAGCAAATCCTGTGATACCATAACTTATGGTATCACAGGGTTCGGGCCCAAAACGGGCTTAGTCCCTGTGACTTGAATGACTTAGAATTATTTATTTTTTGTTATCAAAGGGTGCTGATGGACTTCCACCTTGTAGAAGAGATGATACGAGTAAATGTCATCACAAACTGACAAAAGCAAAAAAGAAAAAAAAAAGAAGAAAAAAGAAGAGATTTACAACAAAAACTTAACTCAGATAGACCAACCAAATATAAGATGTAAAAATGATATTGTATTTAAAAGATTACGCAAATATTTAATGGCTATGAGAGAGAGAGAGAGAGATAGATAGAGAGAGAGAGAGAGAGAGAGAGAGAGAGTTAACTACAAGTAACAGTGACAGATTTAAGTGGGGGGTGCTCCCCTAAAATTTTCTTTAAGAGGAATGGTGGTCTCTGGCTGAAAAAATGTAAACGATAAAAGACGCGATAATTTATTCCATTCTTCGAGAAATGAATGACAAAATCTTTTCATTAATTGAATTACTTTTATAGGGAGAACTTATATTTTCCCCGAAACCCTTAGGGTCATTTCATTAATTTGCACCTTATCGACAATTACAGAACCATAGTGAAAATGACTACATAGGAGACATATTTCAAGCCCTATAAAATCCATAAAATCCAGGAACTTCCGGGGGCTTCGCCCTCTGGACCTACTGCCTCATAAAGTCCCCGCCCCCGCACTCTAACCCCAATTCCCTGACTCGCCCCTATGCAATGTTCTATACCGTGTTATCACGAGTTACTTATAGAAAATAATAATATCGATTTGAGAATAAATTATTTTGTTGTTGGCGTTCGTACATCGCGATGGGCATGTTTGTTTTATCTTATAGTGACGACTTCGAGACGACCTAACTACACTATGATTAGAGGCTTGATTGATTGATTGAATATTGTGTTACGCCCTTCTCGAGAATATTTCACTTATATGGAGACGTATTAGAGGCTTGAAAATAAACTCAACAGAAATGCATATGCACACTGTAAGATTAACAATACTTTAAGAAATTATTACCAGTAGACTATAGATTTGACAAAAATATACTACTAAAGCTTAGAATTGATACCTATATTTTTCTGAAGAATTCTCCAAATCCAAATAAGTAAGTAAAGTGACAAAAACAGACGAACAGGAAGGAGATGGTCGGTAACAAGGCCAGCTGTCTCGCTGTACATAATGATTCATATAGTAACCATAGGAGGATCAAGGAATTTGTAAAAAAAAAAAAAAAAAAAAAAAAAAAAAAGGGGAGGGGATTTGATCTTTTACAAAATTTTCACAACCTTCATGCTACCCCATTTATCCCTTTGCTGGTGTACATATATCAGGGTTTTCGTGTGGCAGCCTTTTATACATGAATAGAATGCTGAATTATATACTACTTGTTTCCAAAGTTCTAGTCATTCTAATCTCCATACTCAGGAGAGAGAGAAAGAGAGAGAGAGAGAGAGAGAGAGAGAGAGAGAGAGAGAGGGGCTGGTTTAAAGGTTACTCCCAACAGGAAGGGGTTCTGGTGTAAATGGTGCAAAATCTTGTGTTCTGAGCATTTCCTGACACATCATTTTCAAATTGCCGTCTACTTCTTAAACAAAACTTTTATGTTACATATACTTTTTATGAATTCTTACGTGATACTTGTATTTGACGAAAATATCGTAAATATATAGGCTATATCAGTGGTTTTATTTATCCTAGAATTAAATGATATACTGGTGTTGTAAGTATCCATTTTGACTCTGAGACTCGTTAAAATTGATCCACAAAAAGGGGTGGATCCCCTGGGATTCCCCCATCTGGATCCGCCCTTGAGTAACGGAGACATCAAAGATGAAGTCGGGCGTGGTCAAATATAACGGGTGAATAATTTACATCGGGATCGAAATTCATGAATAAAAGTAAAAACGAAACTAACACAACGCGCATTGACTAGTGTATTAGCCTACCGCTGTTGACAAACACTGGATCTGCTTAATGGCATCAGATTCTCCAAATGTGGTGTCAGGTTTTCTGAAGAACTCCACAACCTGGTCTATATCGCCAAGCTTCAACGAAAATGATGTTCTAAGTCGTGCATCATGTGAATGGACCCATCATGTCGTTGATAAACTAGATATTCGTTTTGTGAAAGACGATATATTCAACATTATATTGAGTAAATGGTGTTTAATCCGTCTCTCTAGTAATGCTCTTGCAAAGCTAGACACAATAGTAAATGCTTGTGATTTTGAATTCGATCATGAATCTTTGAACGGCATCCCAGAGAGAAAGGGAACAGTCAAGAAATTGACCAAAAAATGGCATCCCGGTGCCTGGAATCTGTGCAACACCCCCAAAAAAGTGCTATACCCAGAAAAAAGTACACTATACCCAATACTTCGATAATATACACAGGATATCCTCTTAGATGGGTTGGGAAATGGTTATCTGGAAAAAATGGTACACTGAATTGGTACCGTTACCGTTATACAGCCAATTCATAGAAAAATCCAATACATCCGGCGCCATTTGCCGGCGCCATTGCTTGTGACGTATTATAAGGTATACCACGCCCGATCAAATTAAAGACGATGATGTAGTTTAAATGTTGGTGGGTTTTTCTAAGTTTATAAATTCAAATATATGTATAATTTTTTATTTTTTAATGTAAGATGATGCCCCATCACCTGTCATTTTGTCACCAAAATGAATTCAATGGATTTTTAATTTTTTTTTTTTATTAAATATCATGAATTTAACACCAGTATTTAATTATTTCAAACACTTAACACTTTTTAATCTGAAAAGCAGGCATGAGTATGTAATTTAAGTGATTAAATAATTTTTTTGCAAGACAAAATTTCTTCCTTACAAATTGTTTACACTATAAGCTATGTATATTGCTTATTTACCGGGGGCGTGGGGGGGGGGGGGGTGCACCACAGGTTAAACAAGCAATTAATTATAACAATGAAAATAAATAACAATCATTCGGAGGTACTGATACTAGCAAAGTTAACACTTCTGCACTACACACATCTATAATTACATTTATACATGAAATACTAATTGTAGACAGGATTTAAATTAACAACCTGATACATTAGATAAGTTAACCCAACTGTTTCAGAAACAGCTGAAAATGATATTGTTGCTTGAATACATATAAAACTGCAATCAAATCAGTATAATTATAGTTTAGTAAGTACAGTATGCAGGTATAAAAAAATATGCACATGCAGGCTCCTCTAACGTAGTATTTGTTTTCTCTTTTTTAATTGTTTTATTAGTACATACCTATTCCATTTAGAAATTCAATGAGAATTTTTAAAAGAAATGGTTGCCATAATTGCCATAACTGGAAATTAACATATATTTATCCATTGATATGTAAACATAGTATACAGTACTAGGTCATAAGTAAGTTCCCAAAGAAAATGTTCACTATATATTTAATACAAAACCATATACTTTTAAACAATTTTTCTGACCGCATTTCTTCATCAATTTTGATGAAATAAAAAGCACTAATCTCAGAAGTATTTACAGTAGCATATAATAATTTAAGAATAAATATATGATAATGTATTGTAAAGATATGACGATTTTAACACGAATCTTAATTTGAGAGTATATACTATTTATATAAGTATGTGTAATTTGGGGGGGGGGGGTGTAAGAGAAGATTTTGAAAAAAAGATAGATTTGCATTAAATATATAGAGAAAATTCTCTTTGTGAACTTACTTATGGCCAACTACTGTAGTAAGGGATACCGTTATGTACAGAAATGAAACGTACGTTACAAGCCAGAGCAGGTATTTTATATTTCATTATCAGTGGTAGATAAAAGGTACGCATAACAACAGAATTTTTGATGAAGTTCGATAGCATGAATGAGTTAGAAAATGATAAGTTCTATTGTGTGTTTTTCAAATTGGTAAATTGCAGAGCTCAGATAAGGTGCGTATCAGCGTAAATACTCATTAAATTTTACCAAATACGCATTTAAGTTGAAAATCATGCGTATAATTACTCATTAGCGAATGTAAATACGCTTTACACTCCCAAAGTAATGCTTATTAGTCCGCGTATTTGTGATACATGTAGTATGATATAAATATGAATTATCTATTCATATGAAGTGAGGTTAGCCCAGGGCTTGATCATACATGATATTTAGCGCTATGAAATACATTTGGATGACAATCACAATTTTGAAAAATTGGAAGAGTTAACTCAAAACACTATTATATATTCCTAATTGTTATACTTTCTTTCTTAAAGAGTTATTGTGCGGTCGAAAGCACAGGGAAAAAACCCTTGTATTATCGATCGTGGACGAATGATATACAAAATTAGATCATAATCATGTGACTTGAATGTCTGACATATTCAAATTTAATGCATCAATGATAAATATCAAATTTCAAATGACAATGAATAGTTTTAAATTAAAGAACTACAAAGGATTTTCTCCGTAAATAGCTGGAGCGGCCTTTTAGAATAAACTTTAAGTTCAAGTATCGTTTATCTGGTGACATCTTCTGTGCTGTGCAAAAGAACAACGATAATCAGTAAATTAAAAAAATACACTTTTGAATTCTTCTGAAAAGGAAAATACTCATTGATTTGAAAATCAGGGGGTAAATACTCTTTGTGATAAAAAATTAAGTGGAGCTCTGTAAACGTGTATCTTATAAAGTCATGTCGCCGATCCATAGGTTTCATTTTTTAAAAGAGAATATAGCCTTTGATTTATCCAAATTTTAATATTGTGTTCTCTTAGCGTATGGATAAGAACGAAACGTACAGTATTTCATGTTTTGAAAAAACGAGTTTTTCAATGCAATATATGCCTGGTGAAAATAGTATAATACATGAAACATGAAATACTGTACCTTTCATTCATCTTGCGTATTTGTAATCGAATATAAAAAAATATGAAATGTCCTTAACCTTTGTTTAAGCAACAATGCATTGTTCGAAACCTGCGTTACTGACTAGCATACGTTACCAAATCATACGATATTTTTCAGAATAAAGATTTGTGTACATTAACTGAGAATTTATCTATCTATCTATCTATCTATCTATCTATATATATATATATATCAGCATAAAAAGAATTCTGAGTTTTAGCTAAACACTATGTATTATATATATATATATATATATATATATATATATATATATATATATATATACACATGTATATATATATATATATATATATATATATATATATATATATATATATATAATTCTGCTTTATCCAACGATGAGAATTTCATGAAGGCCATAATGCTGATCCCTTTATTGGTGTATGGATCAGTCCTACACAAGATCAAGCTGTATTCACTGGACACACCCGTCTGTCGGGGGAGAAATAAGCCTGAAAGTAACCCTGCTCTAAAAGTTCTAACCTACACAAGATCAAGCTGTATGCACTGGACACACCCGTCTGTCGGGGGAGGAATAGGCCTGAAAGCAACCCTGCTCTAAAAGTTCTAACCTACACAAGATCAAGCTGTATTCACTGGACACACCCGTCTGTTGGGGGAGGAATAAGCCTGAAAGTAACCCTGCTCTAAAAGTTCTAACCTACACAAGATCAATCTGTATTCACTGGACACACCCGTCTGGCGGGGGAGAAATAAGCCTGAAAGTAACCCTGCTCTAAAAGTTCTAACCTACACAAGATCAAGCTGTATTCACTGGACACACCTGTCTGGCGGGGGAGGAATAAGCCTGAAAGTAACCCTGCTCTAAAAGTTCTAACCTACACAAGATCAAGCTGTATTCACTGGACACACCTGTCTGGCGGGGGAGGAATAAGCCTGAAAGTAACCCTGCTCTAAAAGTTCTAACCTACACAAGATCAAGCTGTATTCACTGGACACACCTGTCTGGCGGGGGAGGAATAAGCCTGAAAGCAACCTTGCTCTAAAAGTTCTAACCTACACAAGATCAAGCTGTATTCACTGAACACCTGTCTGGCGGGGGAGGAATAAGCCTGAAAGTAACCCTGCTCTAAAAGTTCTAACCTACACAAGATCAAGCTGTATTCACTGGACACACCTGTCTGGCGGGAGAGGAATAAGCCTGAAAGTAACCCTGCTCTAAGTTCTAACCTACATATTCATTTTTTTAACTTAGAGTAGGGTTACTTTCAGGCTTATTCCTCCCCCGCCAGACGGGTGTGTCCACTGAATACAGCTTGATCTTGTGTAGGTTAGAACTTTCATTGCTTCATTTAAAAAACAAACTAAAGATGTTTCGTGTATTTTTAATTTTGGTCTCTCGTATTTATAGTTTTGGTCCTTTGGTTTTGATATTTTTATCTAACATGAGCAGGAAATGACATGCCAATGAAATTCTTGTTTGTAAATGTAAAACTAAAGATGTTTTAAATTTTTGTCTCTTATATTTTTGATAGTTTGTTTTCCTTTGGTTTCAATATTTTTTATTTAACATAAGCAAAAAATAAATTATAAATGTAAATTTACAGATGTTTTATGTGTTTTAAATTTTTGTATGTTGTGTTCTTCATGATTTTGGTCCTTTGGCTTTAAATATTTCATTTCAAAAAAAAGAAATTATGGCTCTACAGAAAGGAGGCCTCCACGTGGCTAGAGCTGGGAACATATGGAAACTATGTATGTTTAAATAAATTTCAAATTCATGTTTTCCTTATGGCTAACTTCCTTATTTATATTAGTGTGTATTTGTCTTGCAAGAAAATTATTTAATCACTTAAATTACATACTCATGCCTGCCTTTGAGATTAAAAAGTGTTTGAAATAATTAAATACTGGTGTTAAATTCATGATATTTAATTAAAAAAAAAATTAAAAATCCATTGAATTCATTTTGGTGACAAAATGACAGGTGATGGGGCATCAACTTATATTAAAAAATAAAAAAAATATACATATATTTGAATTTATAAAAACCCACCATCATTTAAACTACATCATCGTCTTTAATTTGATCGGGCGTGGTATACCTTATAATACGTCACAAGCAATGGCGCCGGCAAATGGCGCCGGATGTATTGGATTTTTCTATGAATTGGCTGTATAACGGTAACGGTACCAATTCAGTGTACCATTTTTTCCAGATAACCATTTCTCAATCCATCTAAGAGGATATCCTGTGTATATTATCGCAGTATTGGGTATAGTGTACTTTTTTCTGGGTATAGCACTTTTTTGGGGGTATTGCACAGATTCCAGTAACCCATGGCATCCGGATAAAAATCAGATGATGACATTGAAAGTAAATGAAGAAGAAGGAATGATTAACATGCACTGGTAAGTTATTTTACTGTTAGAGACCATATTTATGCTGAGGTCTACCACTAGCGGGAACCACTTAAGGCACGGTAGACTTGATATAAATTCCAAAGTTTACACTGTGACTGCACTCTTGTGATAAAGGTAATATTATGCATTATTAATCAACAGGTTAACCACAATCTCTTTGAAAGGGACCGATTCACAATTTTCGAAAGAAATGTTTTTCAATTTTGATGTTAAAAATGAAAATTATAGTTCACTTAATGTTGACAACCAAAGTTTGAACCGTCTAATGCAAGGATAAGAGCAATATGTTATGTAAACAAAGACTCGATTCTTTATATGTAAACGAACAAACCAGTGAAACATTAAGTTTGTAATTTAAAGCATCTTCATATTGTACATTCACAAATTTTAACTTTTGAATGACACATTTTACCTAAAGAATACTTGAGAGCTGTAATATCGATAATAAACTTGGATCGATATTCATTTATTTTGAAAACCCCGTAAACAAAAACAGTGTTTTTAAAACACACCTCAATCTTTGTTTTCAAAACAAATAATAAATTCTCTAAAATTAGCTTCTGTCATGATGAATAACCTCAATTTTCATTATGAAACCTTTTAAACATAATATAAGACTGTAGATTTTGATCATAATATCATTTAATTTAAAAGTGAAAAACAAAATTTAGAGGAAAATCGTGAACCAGTCCCTTTAAACTAACATAGGTTTATGTTAATTTCGAGCCCTGACATAGGTTTATGTTGTTATCCAGGTAATAAAGAAAATAAACTTGTGAATAAACATTCTTTTACATGAAATTATTCAGCACTATATATATGCTATTTTCATACAATGTGGTAACTAGAATTTGGTTAAGTTAATTGTAACATCCTTAGACTCAAGGAAAAGATGAAGTATAACTATTGTTATTCCATTGATTAGTCAATCGGTAAATATATTGTTATTTTTTGCAGGTTGTTTGTAAAGCTGCATGAAATTTGCTTCTGCCTACAGGATATTATAACTAAAACACCCAAGAAAAAAATTTCCGAGTGGAAATACCAGATCTTATTTGAAAAGTTGCTGCAGTTGTTTGGTTTTGATACTCTGTAATTAAAAAAAAGTACATAATTTAAAGCTGTGTTCTTTGGTCTGTGAGAATATTGTTATATCAGATAGCCAATTATTGGTGGGGATATAATTTTGATCTGTTTTGATGATATCCGAAGATTCACAAATTGGAGTACATGAGTATACGTAATATGTAAACATTATACAATGAGTTCACCAAAATTTTATCAACCTAGATTTAATAATTGTATACCTTGTAGACACAATTCAAATGACTAACCTATAAACAAATATACAAGTGTGTGATGAGGTGTGAAAAAATTATAAATGTCATGATATTTCCACTAACCCAACTTTGAATTACACCACGTACCCTAGCCTACGAATTTTCATAAGAAAATATTCATATTATTGAATAAACATTATTTTGAACTTAACACTTATACAGAAATATTTAATATTGAAGCATAGCAATTTGAACTACAGGTAGAAATGGGCCCCTCGCATTCAATATTAATGGGCCCCTCACATTCATTATTATATATATATATATATATATATATTGTATAGGGCCTAAATGCCACGCCCCCTTCACGGTATGATACATATTGCAATACTGATGCAGCGATTCAATACTTTCAATATGATACAATGTACAGAAGAAACCAATAATAACATTGAAGAAAAATTAATTACCAACATTCATAATCATGATTTTAAAAGCAGAATGTTTCCAAACTGCCAAACGGTAAGATGCCTGTTGGCTCTGCAATCTGTAGTTTAAACCGATAAAGTCCATTATCGTTTTTATCAGACTCAAGGCAAACAACAATCTGAATGTTATTGAACTCTATTTTGTCCCTCATGCAGGTATATGTTAGATAATATAAAGTATAGGTCAAGCCTGATGCATTTAATTTTATTATACCCCCCGAACGAAGTTCTGGGGGGTATATAGGAATCACTCTGTCTGT
The DNA here is from genome assembly GCF_947568905.1 of Ostrea edulis. NCBI lineage: Eukaryota > Metazoa > Mollusca > Bivalvia > Ostreida > Ostreidae > Ostrea > Ostrea edulis. The sequence goes on from NC_079170.1 coordinate 74,986,004, forward strand.
CTGTCCGTCCGTCCGTCCGTCTGTCTGTCTTCAGATTCGTGTCCGGGCCATAACTTCTTTGTTCTTTGACATAGGCATACCATATTTGGCACACAGGTGGATCACCATGAGATGATGTGTCGGGTACCTTCTTGACCTCTATATGACCTTGACCCTTGCCCTTAAGGTCAAAATCAAAGGTTTTTTTTTTTACAATGGATTTGTGTCCAGGGCATAACTTCTTTGTTCTTTGACATAGGCATACCATATATGACACATGAGTGTATCACCATGAGACGATGTGTCATTTACCTTCATGACATCCATATGACCTTGACCTCAAGGTCAAAATTAAATGTTTTTACAATGGATTCATGTGAGGGCCATAACTTCTTTGTTCTTTGACATAGGCATACCATATTTGATACATGAGTGTATCACCATGAGACTATGTGTCATGTACCTTCAGGACCTCCATATGACCTTGACCTCAAGGTCAAAATTAAACATTCGTGTCAGGGCCATGACTTCTTTGTTCTTTGACATAGGCATATCATATTTGACACATGAGTGTATCACCATGAGACAATGTGTCAGGTACCTTCATTACCTCTATATGACTTTGAATTTTCACCTCAAGGTCAAAATTGATTATAGGGTTTTGACATAGTTAAACCATAAGACATGGGTGTATCACCATGAGACTAAATGTCATGTACATTCATGATATCTTTATGACCTTGACATTTGATCTCAAGGTCAAAATTATAGGTTTATACCATGGATTTGTGTTTGGACTATATCTTCCATTTTCTTCTACAAAGGCATACTATATTTTTACACTCAGGAGAGGGGTAATTTATGCCTATTAACAACACCCTTTGGGAGATTGGGGTAAGCAGAGAGTATTCTTAGTGAGCATTGCTCACAGTACCTCTTGATTGTAATACACATATGGAATCGTAAATCAAGGCAATGAATCAAACATTGAATCAAGCGTTTATATTGAAAAGATTTTAAGTATCAATATTTCAGTGAATCGTTTCAGCCCATATATTGTACCTTGTAGGAAATTGTGATGAGGATGTTTCTTAATTTGTGTATTCTGAAAATGAATTTGGAGAAAAATTCATATATTCTACCTGCATCTACTCTAATTTTTTGCCGGATGTTAGCGAATATTAGCGAAAACACAAGCATTATTATTAGTAGTCTAACTTACAGGGGTGTGAATTTTTTAAAGGAAATCCGCTGATTTGCTCAATTTTCGAAAAAATGAAACACTCTGGTTTTGATCTAAAGTGTCTAAAAATGATATTTTTCCAAGTAGGGTGAGGTGTTTTGCTCTCTTTTTGACCAGTTTTCCTCTGATTTCTGAGGAATTCAGTCACATCCCTGAAATTAACACACATACAGTATATGATATAAGAATGATTTTTAACACACCTTAATGTATTATCCCCCCACCCGCAACCCCCACCTCTCCCCGGTGAGAAATGTAATTATCATAGATTACTATAACTGGATATGATATAGTGTTTATACTTGTGACAACATAATTACATTGTCCAATGTTCTGTATTCCTAAACTCTTACACCCTAGAATATAATTATCTGATATATATGAAAGCCCCTGTGTTTAATTTAGGGATATACCGTTGGCGTACATTTTACATGTCAGATGCAATGATGCAAAGAAAAACAAAATCTTGGTCTATTTGCCCCCTTCTGTTATAAACAATTGCTTCCATTTTGTCATCAAGGTCATTCTATAAAATGTTTATATTAAGTAAACATGATAAACATGCAAATTCAAGGCAGCAAGAGAATGATTAAAACTTATGCACCTTTATATACACTTAATTGTACACTAGCTACTTCTACTCAGAAGAAAATGCAGTATTCTGTTTTACCTTTATGAATTTGTTTCCTAATCAGGGTTGGGCGGTCAGAACTGCCCCCGGTTTTATCCAGTGTGGTTTTAACCATCCCGGTCAATACTCCCCAAGTGGTCAATGCTGGTTAATAATGGTCAATTGTGATTTAAACTGTCCATTTTCCTATTTTTGTACATTTCTTGCAAAGATAAGGATAAATTAAGTCTTTTCATTATATGGATCAATTGTTGATTAATATTTCCAGTGCGCTTTTCTGATTGAAATTTGTCCGTTTTCTGTTGTTGTTGTCATTAAGTTTTCACATAAATTTTCATCTGCTTCTACAGAACAACTGGGCCATTTTCAATCAAACTTGGTACAAATCATCCTTGTGTGAAAGGTTGGTTGTTTAACGTCTCGCTGAAATATTTTAACCTCATATGGAGACATCACTATTGCCGGTGAAGGGCTGCAAAATTTAGGTCATTGGTCACCACTAACGGCCTTTGAGCAGGGAGGGATCTTTATCGTGACTTTGGAATACCGTCATAAGCATAATATTTAGCGAGGAGTATATTTCTGCATTATCAGCGAGAGTGATGATACTGCTAAAATTGAATCTTTGCTGACAATTCATTCCATATCTTGGGTGATAGCATCGTTGTTTTATGAAAATATTGCTAAATGTGTGTATCATTAAAATCTTTCACTTATACAGTATATGTTGCTCTGGAAAAATATTCCTATCAACATCTTTAATTGTAATATATACAAGTGGGTCGATTTATAATGCAATGAACAACCTCAGGTAGGCTAGATTCCAATTTCAGGTGAGTAATGTGACCCATAGGCATCTTGTTGTTTTAGGAACCAGCCATTCATTAATATGGAGAAAGCATTAATAATGGGTCACACGTGTTCATCCAGAGCAGACATTATTTGTTCTCGATTTGATAGACAGACAGACAAACCCGTTATCTGTGTATGTGAGGTTAGTATTACATTTTGTATATCATGTTTGACCGATAAAGTAAATGAAATTGATCAAGTTTTGGATTGTATGAAGACAATGAAATCTATCCATGTCCACTCCAGATATCATGAAACAGTTGGATTGTGTGTACAAATATTTAGGTCACCTGAGTAAACTTAGGTGACCTACTGCAATTAGTTGTCATGCGACGTCTGTTGTGAGTTAACAATATTGAACATTTCTAATTTCTTCTTGATAACTATTATTCCAATAATTTTCAAATTTGGTATGCAGCATTTTTGGGACAAAGTAGTTGTAAATTTCAGGACTCCCGCATCCTTGGGACCTCAGGTGTGGGGCAAAAACTGCCAAAAATTGACCTATTTTCAAAAACCATCTTCTGTACAGCCACACGTGTGTAAGAAAATCTAAATGCATACTGATGTAGAGCAGGAGGACCTCTACCAAAATTGTGAATTCCATAATCTCCGGAGTTGGGGTTCTACAAAGTTTTTATGTGTAAAATACTTAAGTAACATTCTTAGATTAGTACTGTTGAAACTAAATGTATATTTAGTTAGAACAGATAGCCCTTTACCAAAATTGTGAATTTGATGATCCTAGGGTGGGGGTAAATTTGATGATCCTAGGGTGGGAGTGAATTTGATGGTCCTAGGGTGGGAGTGAATTTGATGATCCTAGGGTTGGGTGAATTTGATAATCCTAGGGTAGGGGTGGATTTGATGATCCTAGGGTAGGGGTGAATTTAATGATCCTAGGATGGGAGTGAATTTGATGATCCTAGGGTAGGGATGAGTTTGATATCCTAGGATGGGGGTTTTGGTATCAAGATGGGGCAAAAATGGTCAGTTATTAAATGTGTGAACAATATAAATTTTTAACTTCTTGATAACTACCATTCCAAATCCTTTTGACTTTGTTATGAAGCATCTTTTGGACAAAGGGAACAAAACTTTTAAATTTCAGGACTCTTGCATCTCTGGGACCTTTAAGGGGTGGGGCAAAAACTGCCAACAATTTACCTATTTCCAAAAATCTTTTTCTTTACAACAGCAACAACAGTGTAAGAAAAACTAAACGCATATTGATATAGAGGAGGAAGGCCTCTTACTACCAAAATTGTAATTCTCAGGATCCCCGAATTAGATGTTCTTCACTCTATGTTGGGGCCAAACTGGGAACATGTACTAGATTTCATAGCCCTTGAGAATATTGGTGACTGAAAAGGCCTGTAGGCCTCTTGTTCACACAAACAAGGTTATTACCAGAAAGTGCAGGTGGCAAGAACTCTGTAATCTTGCCTATGAAACTGACAGCACTATAGATATTATTAGTTATATGGAAAGTATAAGGACTTTAATTCCCTGTCAGTCGAGAGTCTATATACCCCACCAAGATTTCATAGAACAGATGTAAGATGAAGATAACGGACAGTGATCAATCTCATATACCCCACCAAGAATTCATATAACAGATGAAAGGTGAAGATAACGAACAGTGATCAATATCATATGTCCTACTCCAGGTCGATCAAAATGATGTTTATTTTACAAAGCAGTTAATCATGCATATAGATATGTGCAAGCCATTTTCCATTTTGTATTCCATCTATTCTAGGCAGGGTACATGACCTCATGCACATTCTTGGCTTGTTGTCCAATCTAGTGCCCATAGATTTTTCTCTGCAGTAGGAAATTGGGAAATAGCTTACACGTGTTAACATACAAACATAAGAGGTGTCTATTTTTTCTTTTTTTTTCTTGGCTTATATTTTTCATGCCATATTCCCCAGGATGAGGGCTATAAACCACAATATTTGGAAATATTCAACTCAAGAACCACAAGGGTACAAATTGTTGAATTGACATAGTTTAGCTTTATGCTTCACAAAGTTTGACATTACCTGATCAACATATAGGGGTCATGGTGGATGTGACCGGTCGACAGAGGACACGTATTCCTCCTAGGCACCTGATCCCACCTCTGGTATATCCAGGGGTCTATGTTTGTCTATGTTTGTCCAACTCTTTATTTTGGTATTCCATATAGGAGTTATGAGAATGATCACTGTTCGTTATTTTCACCTTTCACTAGTATTAGGAAAAATCATTGAATAATCCTTGAGGACAACATGGGTACAGATTATCAAATTCAATATGCATCTATAGTCCAGAGTCTTCTGTGGTATCAAACATTTCAAGATTTTTATAAGTCCAAATAATGAAATGAACCGTGAACTTTAATGGTCCGATGAAATTTTAAGCAGTCAAATCCATTTCAAGAACACTGGTATTATAATACACATGTAGTGTAGGTTCATATTTTGTTCCTACCAGAACTCCAAGTACTAGGGCAATTAAAGCTAATTAATATACAGGTTCCACATTATGCAAATATTTCCAGGTAGTGTAGTTTTAGGGTGAAAGTAGTTCAAAGTTTATCCTTTGTAATATATACATGTAGGATAATGTATTCAAATTGTCTTGCTACATATATGTAAGAACCTTTAGGATACATAGTGCAATACATTTCATGTAGACTAAATTCATTTGTTCAACTCCTGTATCTAGATTAGCAATATGGCCCATGGGCCTCTAGGTAGTGTTTTTAATATATATATATTTTCTTCAAATGTTTGGTACATGTATAAGTGACTCCTTAAAATTGATTTAAGCTATACAGATTTACCATGTGACCATAGACCTCTATTATTATAATAAGTAGTGTTAAGATTCATTCATATTTAAGGGGAAAAAATCATTTGAAGGTCATTTCGGAGAACGACTCTATGCCATATCCTCCAATGAAAAAGCAGAAATCTGACATAGAAGACAAATCATTGGTATGTAAAGTTTTGATATTTAGGTCAATCAGGTGACCAATTGCCCTTGGTCTGCATTCATCATGGTGGGACATTTTTAACCTTTTCATGATAACTATCATTACAATTCTTTTAAAATTTGGTATGAAACATCTTGGGGACATTGACTGTATATTTCAGGTCTCACACATCCTTAGGGTTGGGGTAAATACTGCTAAATATTGACCAAACAAGTTTGGTAGAAATCATCATGCTCTACAGTACTAAAGTATGCATTTAGTCTCTCTTACAGATCTGCAGTTTTTGATGAATTGGTCAATTATTAGCAGTTTTAACCTCATCCCTGTTTTTATATGCCCGTCTTTAGACGGGACGTATTATGGTACAGTGATGTCTGTACGTCCGTCTGTCCGTCCGTCCGTTCGGGATTTTCTCTTTATAATTTCATTTCCCTTTCACATATCATGCTGAAACTTGCTGTGTAGCTTCTTTGTGGGTCACTCTAGATCATACTGCAATTTTGATCCATTTCGACTTTTTTTCCAGGAGTTTTGCCCCTTTATTTGGAAATAATTATTATATGGAGGGTACATAATTTGTCCACCCTACTCCTCCCACAGTTTTCAATTGAGAGCCTTCTTATTATGCCCCCCTTCTTTTTTGCCCCCTTTCAAAGAAGAGGGGCATATTGGTTTACACCTGTCAGTCGGTCAGTTGGTCGGTCGGTCGGTAGACCACATGTTGTCCGCTCAATATCTTGAGAACCATTCATTTAATGATTATGATATTTCATATGTGGGTGGTTATGAGTAGAAGAGGACCCCTATTGTTTTTCAGGTCCAAAGGTCAAGGGTCAATCTACTTTGGACATAGGTATATAATGTCCGCTCAATATCTTGAGAACCCTTTGCTTGAAAAACATCAAACTTAAAACACTGGTACATCCTAAGGAGTGGATGACCTTTATTGATTTTGAGGTCATATGGTCAAAGGTGAAACTGGGCATAGGAATATACTGACCATTCAATGTCTTGAGAACCCTTTGCTTGACAGACATTAAACTTGGTACACCATTACATCTTCAGAAGAAGATGACCCCTATTGATTTTGAGATCACATGCTCAAAGGTCAAGGGTCAAACTGGACATATGAATATACTGTCTGTTCAATATCTTTAGAACCCTTTGCTTGACAGACATCAAACTTGGTACACTGGTACAACTTCAGGAGAAGATGACTCCTTTAGGTTTTGAGGTCATATGGTCAGAGGTCAAAGCTCAAACAGGACATTAGAATATACTGTCCGCTCAATATCTTGAGCACTCTTTGCTTGACAGAAATCAAACTTCGTACACTGGTACATCGTCAGGAAAAGATGACCCCTCTTGATTTTGAAGTCACATGGTCAAAGGTCAAGAGTCAAACTGGACATAATATTATAATGACCGCTCAATATCTTGAGAACCCTTTGCTTGACAGACATCAAACTTAGTACACTGGTATGTCTTCAGGAGAAGATGACTCCTATTTTAATTTTGAGGTCACATGATCAAAGTTCAAGGGTCAAACTGGACATTAGAATATAATGTGTGCTCAATATCTTGAGAACCCTTTGCTTGACAGACATCAAACTTAATACACCTGTACGTCTTCAGGAGATGATGACAACGATTGATTTTGAAGTCACATGGTCAAAGGTCAAGGGTCAATCTGGGCATAGGAATATACTCTTCGTTTAATATCTTGATAACCCTTTGCTTGACAGACATCAAACTTAGTACAGTGGTGTATATTCAGGAGGAAATGACTCCTATTGATTTTGAGGTCACATGCTCAATGGTCAAACTGAACATAGTAATATACTGTCCACTTAATATCTTGATAACCCTTTTGCTTGACAGGCATCAAACTTAGTACACTGGTACATCTTCAGGAGAAGTTGACCCATTTTGATTTTGAGGTCAAAAGTCAATTTTTTAACCTGGACATAGTAATATATTGTCTCCTATGTTTTAAGAATTATTTGCTTGATTGACACCAAACTTGGTACACTGGTACAACATAAGGAGTGCATGACTCCTATTGATTTTTAGGTCACACGGTCAATTCACTCTTGACATAGGAAGATGTTGTCTGCTCAATATTTTGAATTGATGATACTACTATCAATTACATGATGTGTATGTAACCCTTTTCAATTTTGCACCATGGGGGGCATATTTGTTTTACAAACATCTCTTATTTTGTGGAGTGTTTGTATGGGTATTGAAGATGTGCATGTGGGATGAATTTTGCTTTTCTACAATTTTTGAGAAAATTACAGGTTGTTGAACTTAGTCTATTTGGACATTAATATTCTATGAAGGGTACATAATTTGTCCGCCCTCCTCCGCCCATAGTTTTCAAGTGAGGACCTTCTTATTTTGTGGAGTGTTTGTATGGGTATTGAAGATGTGCATCTGGGGAAGGATTTTGATTTTCTTCCATTTTTGGAAAAAGTTACAGGTTGTTGAACTTGGTCCATTTTGAGGAAATCTAGATTTTTAAGTTGAGACCTTTTGTTCATATGAACGTTTGTCACAGCCTCATGATGGCTGATAATACCTGAAGCAAAGTTATACAAATTATAGCACAAGAAAAACACCCTATGTAAGCATTTCACGGGTGTATTTTGTACCGTTTGCAGTACTCTTGTTAGTTTGTTAATGGCAATACCAATTTTCAGTGTGTGAAATTTGATTTTTAAATTGACTAAGCAAGCATATGTGTTCATCATGTTCACTTTGTCTTTGTTAGGGAAATTGTTCATAAAAAAATCATCGCTTACGAGATCTGAATGACAATGAAGAAACAGACTGATCAATGAGTAAATAATTAATGAACGGTGATTGAACAATGAATGCTTTGTGATACACACACACAGACACATATATATACTTATATATTCGATAGCCTGCAACATCCCCAAAATCATCTATTGGAGACCACGTGTTATGGACACAGCATATTGGAGAACTATTGGTTTACCTGCAGAAGTCCTTTCGATATGAATGAATACTTGGTATTACAATTGAAAAAACATGGGTACGTAAAATAAAAGTAACCTCTAGACTAAATTATTAACTTTCGAATTATAATCAAATTAGTTTGACCAGATGAATATCTGCTTATTTTTTGTGTTTCGTGTATCATATGATATGGCGTCGGTGGCCGAGTGGTTAGGCCGTCAGACTCTCGACCGAAAGATCGTGGGTTCGAGTCCTAGCCGCGGCAGGTCTGACGTTGTGTCCTTGGGAAATGCACTTTACATGAATTTCCTCACTCCACCAAAGTGTAAAAGGGGTACCTGGCTATAGACAGTGAAAGATATTGTTAGAATGTTAGTGCTCTAGTGCTTGTAATGGCAGCTTGCACTGTATGCTTCCTAGGAGGCTGAGAAAGTTCTAGATTGATATAAGGTCTGCTGGGGTAATAATGTACATTGATAATTGTAAAGCGCTTTGAGCAGCATACGCTGGATAAGGCGCTATATAAAACCAATTATTATTATTATTATTATTATATTCAATCTATTTGTTGAGAATGTCAGTACATTGCCCACTTGATAAAATAAATTAGATTATTAAATGAGTGAAGAATTGAACAATTTTAACTTCTTTTTAATAACTATTTTCAAATTATATTCACATTTGGTATGAAGCATCATTGGACAAGGGTGGGGGGGAGCATAAAATGTAAATTTCTGGACTCCTGCCCCCCCCCCCCTCACTGTATACAAGTGGATGACCGTAGTATATATCATGGTCATCATAAATGGCAGCTGACTTCATTTATAAGAATTTTATAATCACGATTTCAAATGATTGACTATTCGATTGCATCATTTTACAATAATTATCACTGTCTAGTAGAGTATTTTTTTTATGTTAGTTGCTGTATTTTTCTCCAAAGCAAGTATATTTATCAATAAAACAACCTCCAAGTTTTGTAGTATGATGCATGAAACAAATATTTATGAGGACTACATACCAGTTTTGAATTGGGATTCAAGAAGTGAAAGTAACCTTCCTAACAACTCATACAAAAAAGACGCCATTACTGGTTTACTTAGCGGGGTTGTTGTGATGCAAAACCATGGCTATTTTGACCGCTTCAAAATGCATTATATTGATTTTAATGCATAACAAGTAAATTCAATGTAACCTGAATTTATACAATTTATACAAGGGTAATTCATTGTCACCTGAATATTTGTTATAAGTACAGGTATGACTAGTCCCAAGGCCTATGAAATCTAGAAAAAATATTCTTATTATTCTAATTGTGACAATGTAATGACAGTCATCAAATTCATAATCTACGGTCTTCGTTAAAATGATAAACGTTGTTTGTTATGGTCATCATGGAGGTCGTTTTATCGATAAATAAGCTTGCTTTCGAGGAAACTACTATTGATGCTAAATTGAAACTAAATAGATATTTAGAAGGAGTGAATACTCCTTTGCCAAAATTGTAAATTTCATGATCCAAGGGGGCTAGGGCTTGATTCTAGGGTTGAGACAAAATTATTATAGTGATTATATATTCTTTATCATTTGAATTACTTCACAAAGTTTGCTGATATGGTATAAAAACTAAATGGATATTTAGGAAAAGCAGAAACGGATGTACATAACTTGTGAATTTTGCAATCCCAGGGTACCTTCCCTAGAGTGGGTCCAAATAAGTCATATTGTGTAGATTATATCATGTAAAGCCTTCCACCACTATAGGCACTTTCAAGGGCATTTAAAAGAAAGATATGATCTTAAAACTTATCCATGTACTTTTGTTGAATATTAGTATTCAAAATAAGAATTTTTTTCTAGATTTCATAGGCCTTGGGACTAGTCATACCTGTACTAATACTCAGGTGACAAATAAGGTCTATGGGCCTCTTGTTAATCTTTTACAGTACACAGCTAAGTATGCATGTAAATACATTGTACTTGTAGGTAACAGGTCCTGTTATGTAATTATGAAGGTGTACGTCTTTTAACTTCTTCATGTGTAACTCCGATAATCTGGATACTATGAAGCCTAGAACATTCAAACTTCAATAAGTCACTTCATGTGTCTGGTGGGGAAAGTATGTCACGTACAATCTAAGAGAGGGTGAGAGCAACCTTTATTAAGAATGATATTACCAAATATAGTAAAGTCTGGATCATAATATACTCAGTTGCCTGAAATCATCCAAACTTTGTAGCAGTGAGAGTTTATTTTTAATGTGTCAACTTTCACTGTGAAGCATGTTCTTGGTTTATAAGACTCTTGACTCTTATTTCTAAATGCTGGGATCTTCCTAAAGGAGCAGCCACTACCTCCATTTTATTTGTGCGTCTTTGGTTGGATAAGACACAAACTGGACTCGAACCCTTTCCTCTACCCACTGAGCCACTGTGACTTGTATAGTGTATCTGAAACTAAATTTAGGTCACACAAGTCACTTTGCGTCAATATAAGGTCACCTGAGTCACGTTGGTGACCTCTTGCAGTTGTTGTGTGTCCGTCGCTGTGGAGCGTGCATTAACAATCGAATATTTTTAACTTTTTTCTTGATTACTAACAACCTTTCCAATTCTTTTCAAAATTGAAGCATCTTGGGGCAAGGTGGAGATGAATCATTGATTTCAGAACTCCTGCACTCCTGGGACCTTGGGGGCAGGGCAAAAGCTTTCCAAAATTGATCAATTTTCAAATATCTTATTTACATTTACAATTGCAAATCTTTTAGAAAGACTAAATGCATATTCATCTAGAACAGGAAAGCCTATACCAAAATTGTAAATTTCATAAACGTTGGGTAGATTTTCTCTCATCAGGGTGGGACCAAACTAGTGTTTATATGTAAAACATTTAGATAACTTCTTTAATATTGACATTAATCATATTGACACTAAATTGATATTTAGAGGAACTAGGTATTCCAATATCACAATTATGAATTTCATAATCCTAGTAGTAGGGGTTTCAGTTCCAGAACGGGGCCAAAATTATCATAGTGATTATTGTCTTCATCATATGAAATACTTCTTTAAAATTTCTGTATAAAAACTAAATGCATAGTTAGCAGAAAAGAATGCACCAAAATTGTGATTTCTCACTAGGGTTTTGTAGGGTTAGTCCAAAATAGAAAGTTTTGTGTTTTTAAGAACTCATCTTGTTTTATACTGCTGCTGAACACTATAAAGTTAGCTTTAATATGCAGAACATTAAAATTTCATATTCCTTTAGACTAGTGATACTTTTACCCAATACTCAGGTGACCGGTAAGGCTTCTTGTTATAAAGTACTTCTTACATGTAACAGTATTTTACCATATTTATGGAGCTCTTATTTGATATTCAGTTTGCAGTTTGATGTTTTGACAGGTGTACTGCACAATAATACATGTAATCATATCCTGATTTTTTTTTCAGGTAAGATTTACTCACCTTGAAGTTCCAAAAGCGACTTGGAGAAAAATGACAGAACGACCTGCTAACAGACCTGGACCTCTGAAGCTAGATTGGGAAGAACGTCCTGTTTTTTGTTATAGTGATCGCTACAATTACCTCAATAGAGAAGATCGCAAAACTATATTTAAAGCTCTTATGACCATAAGGAAGATGCAAACTGAATATGAAAAGACTCAGTGAATAGTACAATAAGATCATGTCTATAACCCTGCAAAATGAAATTCCGAATTCCAGGAAAGTTCAGGGATTTCAAGGATTGTACTTTACTGATTGGCTCATTCATTAAATACATTTTATGTACAAATAATGAATAGTGTACAAGGGCACATTTGAGTGAAATACATTTGCTTGAATCTTGGCTTAAAGAAACAAAATCATGAAAATTCTTCATGCCATGGATACTGCAATTATCTTATAAATATTCATAGGCAGGCATTTTCCTTGCGAAATTGATAATGCAATATCAAGACAAAGTGATGTGCTCTTTTGAGAATCATTGGCTGGTATAGAAATTTGACAATAAATCCTGTAACAGTGAATCCTTATCGTGATCTTGCTCGTTAGGGATACTCCATGTACCAAGACTTGTGGCAGGCATGACTGATCAACAGGAATGCTGGCTCCACTTAGGGTCCTGGTAGGGGGCTTGTGTTTGCCATTTTCTGGATTGATCACTGTTCTTTATCTTTACAATTTCATGCAGCTTTAGTCCGTGGGGGGTCCAGGTTAGAATAGGTCTTTAGTACACCTTGCTTGTCATAAGAGGCGACTAATGAGGTGGTCCTTTGAATGAGACCGCAAAACAACAGAGTCCCTTTGTAACACCAGGTGTGACACGATAAAGATCCCTCCCTGCTGAAGGGCCGCAAGTGCTGTAAAGGTGTACATAGGCCTACATTTTGCAGACCTTCACTGACAATTGTGAAACATGAGTGAAATATTCTCAAGCAGGATTTTAAACAATATACAATTAATCATGAAGCTTTAATAAGTGCAAGACTTGTTCATTTCATGACTTCTGCTCCCTACCAATGAACTTCACAAGCAGGACTCAGACGCTGATTGAGAAAGTCACTACCATTTTCAAGCTTCTAAGATGAATTTGCTGACCCCTACCTCTGATTTGAATGATCAGGAATTTGGTGAATTTATAAGATATAGGCATTGTTCTCGACTTAATAGTTTTTAAATCTCTACAAATATTTGTCCATTGTAAAATATAATTTTTCATTAAGAAAAACAGTTGATCCGACACTTACTGCAAATGAAAGGTAAAACTTACGAATAGTGATCTCGTGATGAGATAGGTGTTTAACGACTAAGAGTTTAATGTTAAGTTTTTGTGTAATGTTGTACTTTCATGCAGTTTAGAAACATTAATTATTTATAGTTCAAGGTATTTTGAAGGGTTGCGATTTCTCGTTGTTTCTATGTGATACCATAATACACATTGTTGTACTTAGATTGGGATCTGCTCCCTCACTGCCAATACTGGAACCTTAATTGTGCTTCGAAGCAGTTTCACATGAACATATTGCAGATTTGCCCCCATAACACCTGGCTCTCTCCTCCCAATTTCGGTTTAGATTTTGGAGAAATGTTTTACGGAGAACTAATTAGGGCTAAGATCAACTAATACAGTAAGTTATATATACTTGCATAGTGTTTTCGACTAAGATTTTTTCTTCTTAAAAATGTGTTTGTTTTTGTCCTTCAGTGGAAAGATATATATTTGGTTCTGACTGTCCGTCTGCCTGTTTGTAACACTTAAATCCAGAGGATATTTATTTGGTTCTGACTGTCTGTCTGAAACACTTAATTAAGATCAATTCTATGTAAAAAATCAAAGCCACTCAACGTCACAGATTTCTTTGATTTTCACAGTATTAACTTTACTTGCACCATCCTACATAATTTTAAACCCAGCACCAAATTTCTACCATCCGTTGTCATGGAAACCCGACAGCAGTCTATGGGGGCTAATTGAACTGTAAAATTCATCCCGTTTTACCCATCTTTTGTCCTTGTGATATATAAAAAATTTAAAAAGACAACTAATTCTCTCCATAAATCTCGATTCCCCATAAAATTCTCTCCTTATTTATAATATCTATATCCACCTATGATAAAGAGTGTGTTAATTGTTTGTGTAGTGCTATACTTTCATGCAGTTTAGAAACATTGATTATTTATAGTTCACGGTATTTTGAAGGGTTGCGATGACGTATTATAATTTGGCACTTTGCCAAAACGTGATTTTTTTGTTGGATTTCAGTGATGAATTTAGATAATTTGAAAAATACATACAGTATAATAACTGCCATCAAAGGATGTCCATATCAAAGACTCTTAAAATATATATAAAAAAGATTTATGGTGAAACGTAGTGCAATTGATTTATAGTAGCATGAAAACTGTCGATCTGGGCATTTTGTCAAAAAGTGATTTTTTGGTGGATTTCAGTGATGAAGTTAGATAATTTGGAAAATACATACAGTATAATCAAAGAATTTTAATATATATAAACAAAATAATGGTGAAACGTAGTGCAATTGATCTGTAGTAGCACGAAAACTAGATTTGAGAATTTTGCCAAAAATTCATACTAATGACAAATAATACAAACCTAAACCTTTTTTCAGTCAAAATTAACAATAAGAACAATGGATATTTCAAAAATAAACATGGAGAAGTTTAACATATTAATAAAAATCAGTTAAAGTGATAAAAAAAACATGTAAACATAAACTGTAATCCAGTAAGACCCCCGGGGCCATCCGTAAACACCAAGTAGCTTTTGCAATCATTTCCATAAACGAGCTAAATTACATGTACTGTATTGCCATGTAAACTATTTTCAATGTCTAGATAAAGAATTAAGGACATGAATACCATAACAAGAATTGTTTGCAAAACATATATATTTCCTCAGCTATGCCATCTGTATACTTGTGTTAATTTTTATACTACCACAGTCATAGCAAGGGAGTGTCAGGTTCATGCATCAAGGGCACGATTAAGCTGTCAATGTGTTAATGTTTGATTCTTTATTATATTTCATAACATTTTGGTGATTGGTTAAAGGTGGAAAATTTCCCTTTTCTCTGAAGTTTGAGCATACTGAAATTGCATAATGTATCCTTTTAGCTGACATCAAATGCATGGAGTACAGCACTGCACTTCTAAGGTGACCTTTTGAACTGAAAATCACCAAAGGTCTCTATAACCAGTGACCAACCCTTGCATGGAATAGCATCACTATAAAAAAAAAAGTCTTCTCAAGATATTGGACAATTACCAATAAATTGTTTATTGTACTGCCTGTATTTGCTGACCTTTGACATGGAAATCATTAGGGGCCATCTACTATTCATAACCACCGACATATGAAATATCATAATTGAACAACAGGCTAAAGATATTGGGAGGACACCATTGCATATAGTACTAGCTACATTGCACCTTAAAAAGGGGCATGGACACGATTTGAGCTGCAAATTTTCAAATTTTATTTTTCCATTCTTAATGTTTAGAATGCTTCGGTAAGGTATTACTAATGGTCATCAAAAATGTGATTGTCAGTTCTCGAGGTACATGGGAGATACAGACCTCGCAATTCTTTGTCATGTAAGTAAGGCCCGTGCCCTGTTTTTGTTTACATATAAGCTAGATATACCAGTAAAAGTTCGTTTAAAGCAAATTTTTCAATTTACAAGTTAACTCTGAACATAATTTAATAGTTTCTAGTGTTTAGCACATCTCATTTTGTTTTAAACATGCTATTTTCTATCAAGCAATCTATATGCAAACAAAAACAGGACATGAACTTTGTTCACACAACAAAGAATTGTGGGTGCTCTAACTCATCTGTAACTCAAAAACTGATATTAAATTGTGGTTGACCATTAGAAATACGTTAGATAAGCACTGGAAACAATAAATATGGAGAAATAAAATTTTCAGCTGAACGGTCTCCATGCTCCTTTAAATCCTGAGTATATCTATTTGTGTCTGGCTGTCAGTCTGTAACACTTCATTCCAAAGGATATTTATTTGGTTCTGACTGTCCGTCTGTCTTTAACACTTAAATTCCAGATGATATATCTAAAATTCCCTGGACCTGCTATAGATTCCGTTTCATGATGAATCTCGAATCCGTATGATTCAGATAAAGACACATCGTCGGCAACCCACGGTTGATTACGCTTCGTTACGCTCTCCATCACCCGTTCGTCCATTCATTCCTACTCGCTCGTTCTCATGAATAATTAATTAGGCAATTTGATTGGGCGCTCATGGAAAACCCTAAGCGAATTCGTCCAATCAAAACGACGCCTTCCGCCCAATTTCGGTATGCAATTGCTGTGATAGCAAAGTTAAGTTAGTGTTACTTTTAAAAACAGAAGAGTTCCATTACTATAACGATTACTTTGATTGGACG
Organism: Ostrea edulis; assembly: GCF_947568905.1. NCBI lineage: Eukaryota > Metazoa > Mollusca > Bivalvia > Ostreida > Ostreidae > Ostrea > Ostrea edulis. Next base: position 75,002,616 of record NC_079170.1, read on the forward strand.
ATATTTTAAAATATTTATTCATGAGAACGAGCGAGTAGGAATGAATGGACCCACGGGTGATGGAGAGAGGAACGAAGCGTAATCAACCGTGGGTTTCCGACGGTAATAAAGACAATACTGATGTTTTTCTTTGAGTTTGTTTTTCGATGTTTATGTATCATACTTAATATATGTGATATAATAGAAAAGTCCGCGTTCGATCTCGAGTTCGATAAGTTGAGCTTCAAGGTCATGAATGCATCTGCTACATGTAAATGAAATACTTATGATAATCCTGACAAAGGTAAACTCGTCACAAATAAATGTTGCATTTCTTTTTTCTCTAAAGATCGAAGGCCAGTGTCACATATATGTATTTCCCACTTTGGGGCACATCCCATGTTTGCAAAATTAATATGTTTTACCGTAATGTTTGATAAAAATGTTTATGCTAAAAAAAATGGACATTAGAGCTTTATATTTCTTGTCATTTCAAACTCTGAACAATCTGCAAAATTTGATAATGACCCATATCTACATGAATAAATATGTTGTGCTATTTCACAGATATTGTAGATGCATGTATCATAGAATACCTATTCTTAAGATGAAAAGTATTTTTCATTTCGATATAATTTCGTTTTGCAAACAATGTATGAAAGGTGAAGATAACAGTGATCAATCTCATAACTCCTACAAGCAATATAAAATATATAGTCGGGCAAACACGGACCCCTGGGCACACCAGAGGTGGGATCAGGTGCCTAGGAGAAGTAAGCAGGCCCTGTCGACCGGTCACACCCGCCGTGAGCCCCATATCCTGATCAGGTAAACGGAGTTATCCGTATTTACAATACTATCGATTTTCCTCATTTTAATTATTGTTGTACAGTATGGCAGGATACAAAGAACAAGACAAATATTGATAGGCTTTTTAAATTACAAAGGAGGGCAGCAAGGATCATTTTACATATCAGTGTACCTCATTCAGTGTCAACTTCTTGCATGTTATCAAATTTGAGATGGATGCCTTTGATTGACTATTTTATTTATCGAAATATTATTCTTATGTTTAAAGTTTTACATCATGCAATGTGAAGATAACGAACGGTAATCAATCTCCTAACTCCCATAAGCAATACAAAATAGATAGTTGGACAAACACGGACCCCTGGACACACCAAAAGTGGGATCAGGTGCCTAGGAGGAGTAAGCATCACCTGTTGACCGGTGACACCCAGCGTGAGCACGATATCCTGATCATATGACTTCAGAGTATTTGCATATTTTTAGATTTGTGAATAAGGTAAACACAAGAAATACAAGAAAGAGCTCTACCAATTTTACTTATGTTACAAGAATCAAAACAGAATATTTTAGAAGATCTTTTATCATTTCAGCAGCAATTTTATGGAACTCATCACCAGATTTTATAAGAAAATGCACAACTACCACATCTTTTAAATCAGCTTATCTAAAACATTATTTTGATCCTCAATGATACTCGTGTGTTTATTGTCTCTTTTCATTTAGTTCTTATCTGTATGTATATAAATTGTGATATTTCCATGCTTTGTGATATACATGTATGTTGAGGCCTCTGCTGGTGATCTGTTAGTCCCCGAGGGTCTTTACAATCCAGTAGCTAAGTACTTCTTTACTAGCTTGAAAATACGGATGTATATTTAATTGCTGTTATAAAATTTAGAAATTCATTTCAAAATTAAGGATTATCTCCTTCACGCATAGCTCTTATCCTTAGACGAATTTGACTTCACTTTTTGGCACGCTGTTTTTGGTTATAATAGCTCTAAAACTTCATTGTTATTTCGGATTTCAAACATTTCGGTTGTGCATCACTGTATGAAGAGACATTATTTGTCGAAATGCGCATCTGGTGCATTAAAATTGGCACCATATAAGTTTTACATCAAGTTCTTCATTTTCACATTTAGTCCATCGTCTGAAATAATCTTTGACAGAATTCATAATAGAAATGAAGTTTTTTGGCAACTGATTTTTCCTATAATAGCTTTAAAACTTCATTGTTATTTCGGATTTCAAACATTTCAGTTCAGCATCACTGCAGAGACATTATTTGTCGAAATGCGCATATGTGCATCAAAATTCGTACCGTATAAGTTTTACAGGTTATCGATATGTATACGTTATAGACAGGACCACAATGTAAACTAATTTATACAACTAATTGTGCAATCCTGTATAAATAAAGGATATTATTATTATTATTATTACCATTAGCCAAAATAAAAGCGTATGAATTCCTACAGACAATGAGATTCTAAACATGCAACGCTCATTGTTACAAATTGATATTGATAAAACATTTTTTATTCCAGGCACGTAGAATTCTTCAATTATTATGGGTATCAAATTTCACGGATTGGTAGCAAAATTTCTAGACAAGTTTCTTGTTGTCCATTTCTGAAGGAAATTTTCATTTCGCTGGCAATTACACAACATATCTCTCTGTATTGCAGAGAAAAACTGTTTTATACGAAATTGTCTTTTACCGCGATATCAAAAATTCTTTCAAATGTCAACACACTGAATTTTATTACTTTTTTGGAGAAGGTCTAACATGGCGCCAGTCAAAGTCTATTTCAGGTCGACTTAAGCGAATGTCAGGGAATTGTGGTATGATGTTGTTACACATGAGCGGATACGGAAAATTGATACTTTGTCTTATATTATAAATTGCATAATAAAATTCGAAATGGCAAGTGTAAATGAATCGTTTATGGACAGAATATATTTGTATAACGAACCATATAAAATACAGAGAATGATTCAAGTTTTTCATCCATACTCATCTGAAACTAATGAGACTTAATGCTAGTCAGCGTTTTACAGTATAGCCACCTTGTCAAAGTCCGTTACCGTCTGAAGATGAGTGTTTTCTGTGTTAGAAAAGCAGTTCATTTACTTTGCTTTGCATCGACCATCTCGGCAGGTATGTGATCTTGAAAATACAAATTTTAGGGTTTGATAACTCTCCAATCATCTACGAACAACATTCACATTTTGCTCTCGTTGTAGTGATATTGGTATGATCGGAATTCGTGAAAACCCGATGTTTTTAATAAAAATAACCAACAATGCCACTATTTGTGAGGCATCTATAAGGCTCATTTGCATTTATGTTTTGACTAACCAATGTATTTTAATCATGTTGGAAAGTATTTCGGAAGATGGGGACTTTTATTCCAGTATTTCGTAACGCGAAGCATGCTTTTCACAATGAGTGAAGTCCAATGTTGGCTTATGCGTGTAAATCGGATTAGTTGTGAATTGAAAAGTGGCTCTTGATCGAGTGCTTATGGCATATGAAATGAGTTCAAGTCTGCATCCAGTATTTCCTACAAATACACTTCTACTACAATTGCATCCAAACTTTTTAATTATAAACAAACTTTGCAGTGCCTAGATATAGACCATCTTATACTTAATTGAATTACATGTACATATTCTTCATCTTCTTTCAACTATAGTCCAACTGGACATGTCATTACTAGTGATGTCGATATAGTTGAAAATGAGGACCTCAAATCACTTATTCTAAAGGGTCTTAAATACAGAGAACCTCGGTTTTTCAATTGGCGACAGAACTTCATCTCTATTATGAATTATGTCGAAGGTTGTGCCAGACGATGGGCTAAATATGAAAAAGAATTGATACATTGTCAGAATGGATTAAAAGTACACGAGAAATATTACAATCCCGCATTAGACATATTAAAACAAAAGTACTTAACATCTATCCTTCTGTGTTTAGTAAACCAGAAGTAATGAAGGAGTTATAGGCTACTCGAGGGATATGTTTTGGTTCCAGATGACAAAGCTTGTAACAACATTGTCTTTATTTACACAGACTCATTATTACAACTGTATTTTAAACGAACGTGCCATTAATTCCACTTTTAGTAATCGTACTTATATTCCAACTGCCCTGTCAAAAGATGAAATTTTTCAAAAAATGCTTCACTTTTAGTCACATTTAACAATACTGGGTCCAGTAAGCTCTCTACCAAGCCCCTATCTTTGCCCCTTACGACAATAATGACAGCTGTTCAGGAAAACCTTCAAACTTACTGTTCGACTACATATGCCAGAAGTGGTGTTAATCAAATGTGGATTCTAAAAATTTCTAAAGAACTTTTTGTAAACTTGTGAAATCGCAAAACTTTTCTCAAATCAACCACATCAAAACCTATGACTTTTCAACACTTTACACGACCATTCCTAACGATAAATTAAAGACTATACTTTTTAACATAGACAGTTTCTTCTTCAACAAAAATGGAAAGCGTGAATATTCATATCTAGTGATCAGTCATCCAAAAAATACTGTGTTTAACACCACTCTGATTCCAAGCACAAGTACTCTGAAGTTGAAATAAAAAAAAATATGCTGGAGTTCCTCATTGACCATATATTCGAGGTCTTTGATGATCAGGTCTTCCAACAATCTGCTGGAATTGCCATGGGTACGAATTGTCCTCCTTTGTTAGTTGACCTGTCTTTATATTCTTATGAAGTAGACTTTATTAAAAAAAAAAAACTTCAACGTGAGAAGAAAAAAAATCTCTTGCTGTGGCCTTCAATTTGACATTTAGATATATCGACGACGTTTTCTCTATTAACAATAATAACTTTCATTCATTTGTCTATTCCATATATCCCAGTGAGCTCGAAATAAAAGACACAACAGAGTCGTCCACTTCTGCTTCATACTTTGATATTTTATTGAAAGTAAATATTAACGGCAAACTAACAACTCAACTTTTTGCGAAAACGAGATGATTTCAGCTTCTCCATCGTCAACTTCTCAAATTTATGCAGGAATATCCCATTATCACAAGGATATAGTGTTTATATCTCTCAACTAATTCGATACGCAAGAGCTTAATCTGCTGATGAATAATTGTTGAATATATATAGAATGTACACATACCATAACTCGTATACTTTACATTCAATTTTTGGCGTTTGTTCTGTGATTAGGTTTTGAGAATGGAAGCATTTTTTGGGATGACGAAAACGACAAAAACAAAAACAGTGCTGACGGAGTATTACCAAGTAGACAATACGACAAAGACATGATGATTAACTACTGCTGCGGGTATCACTATCGTATTTTATAGAACTACTGATTTTACCAAGAGTTTGCTATACTGGGAATTAAAGAAGGATATGATGTAAATGAACAGACGCAGTCAGCAAATGGTAATTTTTTTTATTGCAATTTGTATTGTTGTTGATAGTTTCATTTGGAGATAATCATTCTGCAGAAAGTGAGTGTTGAAATGAATGCTGGTCACGTGTAATATGATAAGTTATAGGGAGTCATTCAGTGAGATTTGGGAAATAACAGACTTGGAAATACACATGTATTTAGGAAATGTCGATATTACATTCTTTTGGCTGTCTTTAATTTTTCATACTGTGCATTGGCATATATTATACGATGAAACGTTGAAGAAGTAAGGTGTAAATTGATGTTATATTTTACTATGTTGAATTAATATGACAAAAACATTGGTTTACCCATGGTTCCATGCTGGCATCATACCAAATATATTTTGGCAATCTTCCTTTGAATGTAAACCCGGATCTGGGCAATGCCACGTCAGCACCTCATAATGAGTATCTAGCATACCCAATCGCATGCCTTACAAGATGTTTCTATAGAATGGAAAGTTTGATTCATATGTGATTGCAACTGATGATCAATGCTTAAAAAATCAATTTTGGAATGTATGCATGGTTGATTGTCTTACTACCCGTCGAAATTTTTCACCAATATTAAGATGCTATCTATTGTAGGTGAAGTACCACTAATTTAGACCTTTGTGATGCATGAAATACTTGTTAAATTCCTAATTCTACCATAGCAAGCATAATACAATGGATTAATTTGCATTACAAATCGAGGTTTTAAAAAAACCAAGAGAAAAATACTGAAAACAGCAGGCTATAATCTACAGTAATTAAACGCTTATTTTACCAAGAGTTCGCTATACTGCAAATTAAAGAAGGATATGATGTAAATGAACAGACATTTTTAAAAATTGAATCTCATTATAGGAAATATGGTAACTTCACTACACCAATCCAACTTCCGGCTTCCCTGCCATTCCATCTGCTTAGATTTAATTCCCCTTGCCAGGCAGTCAAAGGAATGAACTCCAGAGAATTAAGAATAAATTTCGACGACGAAAATGAAAACAATAAAGACCATGCATATGGATCCCATCCTTATGGACCGCGTCCGGGTAAAAAGGATAACGCCCTCGTGTACTGCTACTATAATTCGATTTAATAAAATATTTACCTACAGTTGAGCAATGTTTGTCTCTATTGTCTCAAAACGAAGGGGATTATCATATATTTGTCCATACTTTAAACGTGGAGGTTTTTGTTTGGCAGTTCTTCATCAAACAATATAAATGTCTCTGTAACTTTTCGAAAAATCCAAATCATCAACGACATGCATGGAAAGTAATCATGATGATTACGAGGATTCATTGTGGACATCTGTGTCGCGTTAATTAAGAAATAAGATATCATTTTTGAGTCTTATTGGGTTATTACATGAAGTTGGTAATGTGATCAAATCCTATAACGCTCGAAGGCCAAATCCTATAACACTGAAATTGATATTTCATATCTTACACCTATATTTCTTTTTTGATTTGTGCTCTTACCAAGCTCCCATACCTAAGCTTACATGGCAGATTACAGAAATAACAATCGGACAACACAAAATATAGTTCGTTAGATTTTTATCGAATGAATGATTAGGAACAATATTTTTGGGAAAATAATATAATCGTGAATATCTAATTTAGAAGGTTAAAAAAGACGAAACAGGTGTAAAATAAAGGTAATATGGACCGTAAAGTCAACTGAATTGAAAACAAGAAAAGCAGAGTAAATTACATCCGTGATATGATTTGGTGGCGATCAGCGATGAAGAAACAGTGGCTTTGGCCTACTTGATGTTCAAAAAGCAATGACCTTCATTTTTGCAGTTATTGCTCTTACACCGGAAGTAGTGGGCGTGCCTACCGATGGGGTCCTAAGCTTCAGATAAGATAGTAGTAACAAATAGGGTATTGTAAAGCTTACGGTATCAAAATCTTTATTATGAGCTGAGTTTTAACATGTTGTATCATATCTCTTAATATGTATACGGTGTGACCGTTGGACCGAGCGAAGCATGTAATGGTCATTGGAGTGTCCCAAGTGGTAATCATAATTCCGTTAAGTATGGTAGATTATGATTCATTTAAAAATATACATTTTAATGAAATTTTCCTTGCGCTAAAAACCCAGTAACATCTCAATAATATGTTTTACGGCGTGACCGTGTTTGAGGGCGAAGCAAAACAGTTTTGGCATTAGTATCTATATCCAAAACAGGACAAAAACATCCCGAAGTTAGCACGCGGACGGAGCTGTATCAAACCATCCTAATTTTGGACATTTGATCCGCCTATATATTGAACGCGGGAAATATACTAAACGCAATTAATGTAAACAGTACATTATGACGTCATATTCAGCGTCGTTATTTAGCAAATTTACAAGCATAGCATTTGAACCACAACAAAAAACATGGCGTTAAACGTAGAGTGATTATATATGATTAAGAAAATAAGATTTACATGCTTTTACGGATTTTATGCAACATCTCAGAACGACGTGAACTAGGGTAGACGAGATTCAAAATGGAGGAATACATGTCCACGCGCTAATATTCGAATCGACGCTATTGGTACCAAACTTTTCAAGTTCCATAGGTATGGTTTAATTGTTCATTATTTTCCTATATTTTCCTTTTAAACATGTATATACGTGCTACCTATAGGGAGAGCTCCGCTCTCACAGCCCTTCGGACCGTGAGAGGGCTTCGCTCTCTATTAAAGGGGTTTATATGGGGACAACAGTTTTACAGGATCCGCCTATTCATTGAACACGGGAAATAAAACACAAGGCGACGTAAACTGTGCATTGTGACGTCACATTTAGCCTCAACCTTTTTCAAAGCAAACAATTATAAACAGCAATAATACATTTCGTATGCAATGAAAAAGGCCGTTATAAAACTAAACAAAATTAACTAATAAATTCAAAATGGTAAAAATATAACCGTAATTTTATCGTATATTCTTATTTAAAGAAACTCATGAACTCGTTCATCTATTTAGTCGTATTACGGTTTTATATGTAATTATTTGCTAAAACCTGTTACAATGATAATTATACTATTCACTTTGAACAAACTGAGTGTTTAAATTACGAATTGCACGTCAGAGTCTTCTATCATTGGCATTCAAAATAAAACACGAATAACTGTTGAAGCAGGTAGTGAAAAAATATATGGCGGCGCCCATATGGATCACGAAAATTTCAGTGAATGTATATAGAGATTGTATCATTTTCTTTTGCTGATTTTGACTTTTTTGTTTTTTTTACATACGTGTTATCTTTAGAGCCTTGCTTCGCGGGGTATAATAACAAAGTTTAGTTTATTCAACTTTACAAAGAACATTTTTAGAATATACATATCTTTATATTGCAGGGAAGGGGAAGGAGTATAAACGTATTCAAGTCTATTAATACCACAACTTTCATGAGTAATCTGAAAAAAAAAGATAATAAATAACAGACACCTGGGAACAAAATCGCGATGAAACATACAGGGAATGCTTACTCCTCCTAGGCACCTGATCCCACCTCTGGTGTGTCCAGGGGTCCGTGTTTGCCCAACTATCTATTTTGTATTGCTTGTAGGAGTTATGAGATTGATCACTGTTCGTTATCTTCACCTTACACCATACTTATTGTAGGTTTTTGGTCGTCAATAATATTGATAAAAAGTAATAATGAAGAATTGCTCATCCTTATTATTTTAATCTAAACTGAGATACCGTGGACTGCGAAAAATCAGATAGGGAAACATGCATATAATAAATCACTAAGAATTTTGTACAGTCATATCATTAACTGGCACTTAATTACAAATTCTAAATCATTCAAGTACATGTATATGTAAAATAAAAACAAGAGACACATTTTCCCATTGACGGACTCCCAATCTGTATTTTGCTTTGATACATTTAAACATGTTGTTAATTATTCTAAAACATTTCAACATTGCTCTTTCAAAGTTTATTCTTTAAAACCACACTTTTCATTCCTGATCTTTTTGAACAATTAATTTGCCACCTTGTATGAAAGTAAATTGTTGTTCGAGAGAAGATTTTTTTTTAAATTTCAAATATATCCAAATGTAAAATTTTGACTCCCCACGCAACTAGGTTAAGGGATTCCGTAGTCAATAATCATGGGTGAAATTGCATCTCGGGTATCATTACACTTGTTATGGTTAAACACCGAAACGATGCTACACATATGTTGACTGTGACTGAGCTATCGTAAATTCCCCTCATGGTAATTTGCCGTGACGTCAGTTAAATATCACTTAACACTTTATTTTTGGAAAACAGCAAGAGGCCCTACTTGTGAACAAAAGGTCAGGTTCATGCGGGTAACCAGCTGAATTTTTATTGATATACTCAGAAAAAAGATAAAAATCGTTAACATGAAAAGTGTTCGGGGCAAATGGATAATCAAACTGACCATGTTGTAACTTAACAACATATCAACAGTCTTATATATATCATACCGTTAATATACAAGACAGAAATTGTTCCCCGCACATTTCAAACGCACAAATATATCTAGATTATATAGCAGAGAAATTCATATTGTTTTTTATAGCAGATGAACCTGAACTTTGCCGCTGTTTCTCTAGTATGAGATTATTTATGTACATGAGGGAATTTTTAAACGCATCAGTCATTCAGATTAGGGACGATTTCAAGGTCACAATATAATATGAATATCACCTTCGTGCATACTATATATTAAAAATGGAGAATGATTTGATATCATAAAGGAATACTATATTTCATATATATATATATATATATATATATATATATATATATATATGTATATGCAAGGTGAAGATAACGAACAGTGATCAATCTCATAACTCTCACAAGCAATACAAAATAAATAGTTGGGCAAACACGGACCCCTGGACACACCAGAAGTGGGATCAGGTGTCTAGGAGGAGTAAGTATCCCCTGTTGACCGGTGACACCCGCCGTGAGCCCCATATCCTGATCAGGTAAACGGAGTTATCCGCAGTCAAAATCAGTGTGCCAAGAACGGCTTAACAATCGGTATGAAACACGTCAGACAGCATTTGACCCAATGCGAGGTCGTATTGACGAACTAGATCGTTATAACGACCATATAATTTACGAAATGCTGACTTCAATCGAGACTGTTGAAATCCCTGTACCATCAACTTGTTTGTCAGTAGCTTACCTCGATTTAAAAACTGACTATACCCAGAACAAGCTCTTGCATATCGAATTAGTTGAGATATATAAACACCATATGCAGGTGATAATAGAATATTGCTACATAAATGTGGGAAGTTGACGATGGAGAAGCTGAAATCATCCCGTTTGTCATACAGTTGAGTTGTCAGTTTGCCATTAAGGTCTACTTTCAATAAAATATCTGAGTATGAAGCAGGAGTGGACGACTCTGTGGTGTCTTTTATTTCGAGCTCACAGAGATATATCAAATCGACATATGAATGAAAGCTATCATTATTAATAGACAAAACGTCATCGATATATCTAAAAGTCGAATTGAAGGTCACAGCGAGAGATTTTTTTCTTCTCACGTAGAAGTTTTTGAATAAATTATATATATATTACACACACACACACACACACACACACACACACACACACACACACACACACACACACACACACATATATATATATATATATATACATATACATATATATATTCATTTGACAAGATATATTTTCACGTATACAACTTATAACTTGATAACAGTAGTAAATAATGACAAAATATCATGACACTTTCCCCACGATACAACTATCAGAACATAAACGCTGTGACGTACTTTTTCATTGTGACATCATATGGTGCGAAGTGCACAGAGGTACATTTATAACAGCACTGTGATTTTTCTCGGATAGCCTTAACTGAGCTGCGCACACCCCCTTGTTTGATCTACACTTAATATGGGTTCTTTGACACACGTTTTGTCTTCTCTGATCCAGTGATTCTTTGCTTTACATTACTTATTTTCTTGAATGTATCCTTTTGGAAGGGAAGGTGCCAATAGTTTGTACAAACTTGAGCCTTCTTTAAACTAGGATACTGTTTGTGTGCCAAGTTTGGTTGAAATTGAAGCAAAGGTGAAAAGTTCGACTGACAGAAGACATGCTTTGATAATATGCACATAGTATCTGTTGACAGTTGATATCAAGAACATACATATATATATACATCTGTACATATGGCCTTGTGAATCAATGATTAGTAATTGTGTGTGTGTTTTACAATTACGAATAACGTTGTTTGTCGAATCTGCGGAGAATTTACAAAGTCAACCCCAACCTCCATATTTCTTCTTTTACAACGATGGTTTTCCGTAATCTTACAAATAATGGTAGTTAGTTTCACAATCAAAGTAAGATATATTGGCTGATTGGTTACTATTTAGGTCACCTGAGCCAAAGGGTCAAGTGAACTTTCCGGATTGGAATTTATCTGGTATTTGTTGTCGTTGCAATGACCTTCATTTTTGTAGTTCCTGTCCTTACACCGGAAGTAAGGGGCGGGCTTACCGTTCAGATAAAATTGTAGTAACAAGTATTGTAAAGCTTATGGTATCAAAATCTTGATAATGGACTGAGTATTAACAGGTTGTATCATATCTCTTATAATAATACAGTTCGGTTTATTAGATTTTACGAAGAACATCTACTTTTCGTTAATTTGAAGGAATGGGAGGGTGTGTGGGGTATAGACCTATATCCAGTAGGCCTATTTTAGTGTTTAATTCTGTCCAAGTGGTACTATTAATATCAAAACTTGCTTCCATGAGTAATCTTGAAACAAATGCACGATGAAAACATTTAATAATATAAATATAATGGGGTATGTAACATATTGTTTTCAAAAAAAGAGGACGACAGGGTGAAGTTGACTTCACAATGATTGTCAGAAAATTCTTGAAAAGCAAAAACAAACAAACAAATATAACAAAACCCAAAAGCTCCAAATCCTACATCACGGAGGGAAAGGGCCGGGGCGGAGGAGGAGGAGGAGGATACGATCGAGGTTAGTCCTGACATTTGATAATTTGGTTCCTTGAATTTTATAGTTCCACTACAATTCAATACTGCTATATAAAAAATGCGACAACCTTCAGATCAAACTTTGCTTGTAAGAATAACCAGCTTGGCATGTAATGATAACAGAAAAAGTACATTGTCGAAAAAAATAGGCCAGCCCTCCTTCCCCCCCCCCCCCCCCCTCTCTCTCTCTCTCTCTCTTAATTGCTACGTGCTTGACGATTTTTTGTGTGTACTTGGGTTAAGTTGATTTACACAAACATTAAATTACATTAGAGACACGGATTCGATATAATTAACATGTTTCGTTCATTGACACCTAATGTATATATCTTTGTCCACAGTGTGAAATGGTTACAAGTTAATGATTGCATGCGTTGGTTGCACATATAATTTCTTAAATATTTTATTGTGGTTTTTTGTCGTCAATAATATTGATAAAAAGTAATAATGAAGAATTGCTCATCCTTTTTATTCTGATCTAAACTGAGATACTGTGGACTGCGAAAAATCACACACAGGACACATAAATACATATATAATAAATGACTAAGAATTATGTACAGTCATATCGTTTGTCAGCAATTACACTTAATTTCTACATTAACTGACACTTAATTACAATAAGAAATAGTACATTCTCTATCTATTCCTTATAATGACGCCATCACTAGAAGACCCCGTCGTCTTGTGTGCCCCCTGTATTCAGGGGAAAATAACTCGTGCTGCACTCTGAACAATGTATTCCTTTGTTGAACACATATGTCGATAGAAATTCAGAGAATCGGAGAGAATTGACGAAGGATGGATGGATCAATTTAACATTAAACACTTGGTCAGATCTTTGCAAGTTTTGAAAGGGAACAACAGCATGATCATCGTAAGGACCCGTGGTTTTAGCAAAGTGCAGGTAGGTTGCTGTTTTTTACCTCCCGTGTGTGTCAGACGAAATAAAAAAAAAGAACTGTCAGATAGTTTTAGCTTACTTGAGATATTCCGTTGTAGAATTTTAATGAAGACTTGCTGCGGTGCCTTGACATGAACATATTTTTTCGATCGTCAAAACCAGCCTCGCTCATACCGAGTCATGACCGTGATGTCTGTTACCTGGAAACAACAGGTTATCATCAGCATTAAGTCCTATAGATCTAACTCTGCCTCTATTTATTGGCTTCCAATATCAAAGTCAACGTATGAATTCGTCATTTAGCAGAACTTTTAGTTTTAAACCTAGACCTAGTTGCAGACATCAGAAACAACTGAACGGTATGTTTCTGTTTCTGTTGTTTTAATTGATGGAATTCTTGTCTGTTTACAAAATAAACTTTTTATAAATATTCTGATGCGTTCTTTTTTAATTTTGTTTCTGTTATGAATTCAATGACTGATATAGAACTAAATTCAAATAGTTTTCACCAAGACACCCCACCCTTATCCCTTAAAACCAAATACGATGACTGTTGAAATTAATCGATTAACAAGTACAAACATATGATTATAAATAACACTCTATATACTGTTTCTAATGTTTATTCACAAACGAAAGTGTACATAAAAACTATTAACTGTTGTTTTTAACAGTCACTTGTCTTTTTTCCTTTTTCTACTAAAGTATAATCAGTGTCAGATGACAAATACTTACAGGAATTGTTACCGCCCCTCTCAAACATTTGAATTTAGATCTTTATCCGCCATCGATCTTGTGATCTCTCCCCTTACTGTTTTAAATATCTGGGGGGTTTTTCTGAGATAATTAGGGTTTGAATATTTATGTTAATTAGTTGAGAGTCTGTACACTTTCTATTAAACAGTATTTCTTTCCATACTATGTTCGTTGTTTTATTCATATCTTACATTTTGCCTTTTTCAACTTAAAAAGATTTCGTTACTAAATATCATTCGACGCACGACTTATCTTTCTGTTTACAATCAAGGGCAAGTCACTCTTGGGTCACCTGCTTTGACCTTAATTTTGACTGTAAATTGCAACTATTTGTGTAATGGAATAATATTTGAAGAATTCCCTACAGATTGATTGGGCTAATGTATCATAAATGTGCATAATACGTCAATACAACATACCATTGGGTCAGATACTGTCTGACGTGTTCCATACCGATTGTTAGGCCGTTCTTGGCACACTGATGTTCGCTACAGATAACTCCATTTACCTGATCAGGATATGGGGCTCACGGCGGGTGTGACCGGTCGACAGGGGATGTTTACTCCTCCTAGGCACCTGATCCCACCTCTAGTGTGTCCAGGGGTCCGTGTTTGCTCAACTATCTATATTGTATTGCTTATAGGAGTTATGAGATTGATCACTGTTCATTATCCTCGCCCTTCACGTTTCATTCAGAGGCAAACAGTCAATCATGGTCAAAATTATAGCAAAGGTTATTGATCCCTTGCAACCAATCATTATTAATCAGTGAAATTCGATGAATTAGATGTGATTCACTTGCAGTATGTTGATGAACATAGGTTTCCTGTTTCCTGTTTTGCACGGTCATGTACATGTAATAAGAATATACCTCAGAATATAATTTTAATGGAATCTTTTTAGAAAAAAATATTCTGCACTCATTTGACCTTTCACCTCCAAATACGAAAATAGTCTGCACTCATTTGACCTTTCACCTCCAAACACCCCTTTTAAGGTCAAAGGATATCATGGCAATCCCCTTGAATTAGATCTCACTCAATGTGTAAAGAAATCGGTGTGTTCAATGTCTTTTCTTAATAAGGATAAATATACTCTAAACGTTTTGCAAAAGATCGAAAACCTTAAAAATGTATCGTTAGAAAATGAGATAACTTAGTTTTATATTACATTTAAATATCCTTGAATTGGAAATTGGAATCACGAATGCACTACCAATCGTATGATTCAAGTACCAGTTAAATAATATTTCATATTACCACTGACATTGTTGAGTGGGTATGGTATGCCGATGGATTTTGATGTTGGCTCTTTCTTCACAGCAGTAAATATCTACTCCATTCCAATCCAAAAGATTTTAATGCTTGACTTTTAGCGAAGAAACAGTCACTACCCGTGTTAAACGCTTTAGGTTTTACACAATCCAGAAATAAAAGGAAATAAAAAAAAACATTGGACATCCCCGTTGCCAAAAAGTGCCTCAACCTACCACTGGTGGTGTTATCAGAGAATACAGTATGCCAATATATATTTGGCTTTGTTTTGTTTCTTATTTATTTGTGTTTGCTTTCGATTTCATTTTAGTTTTTCTCGGAGAGCGCAAGTAGGCGAATACAAGATGTAAAAGGTTTGAAACTTTTAAGAGGCTATAACGGATATAAGCCAATATTAACACTACGAAAAAAGTAACTTATCTTGCAGATACTAAAACAGTGAAAATAATACGACCGCCATGGGTAACATTTTATTTTATGTTATTTAAATGTAATAGTAGCAATAAATAAGGAAATTCGTATTTCCGCGGAGATGCAATCGGAATGGATGGGCTCCGGAAGATGAATCTCTATTGTAGGTTTTTTCGTCGCCATAGTTGACGCCCACTTCTTTCGTGAACATGCCCTCCACTGTCTGGCAGTTGGATGTATATCTAATCAGAAAAAACGGCTGAGTGTTCGGAAGCTTTATAGAGTTCATCCAATAACCATCTGATCTGTAATGAAATTGCATTAAAGAATAAGTTAAAAATCAATGTTTTGTATGAGCTATTCAGAAGGCATCTCTATGAATAGGTATATATCTCTATCATCTAGCACCTGACATTTAGTATCAGATCAGTGCTTTATTTTCCGATTAACTACTTACTGTAATATTTCACGTTTGTATATCACTTAGACCAGAAGTTAACAGCTTTGTGACCCCCACCCCCCTAAATCCTGTTCCATTACTTACCATCTATTAGATTGTACGCTCATTCATGTTTGACGATGTGTCCACGGGGTCAGTGAGTACTGTTAGAATTAATACAAGGCTCTTACTTTTTCCAAATATTTTTTGCTCAATTTCAACTATGAACTGTAACATCCAATGTGACGTCATAGTACGTTTTTGTTTGCAGTCTTCTTGTGTTATATTCAAGTTGCCATGATGAATAAACACGACTGAAGAAGACTGGAAACACTGACAGTACATGCATAAACTTATACAGGTAACACATAATCATTGGTCATGTAAAAGTGACAATAAAACACAGCGTTGTTTTAATGTTTGATCATAGACACGCGGTAGTGCCCAACTTGCCCCGATCATCGGAATTGTATTGAAGTGTTTGAAAAAACTAAAAAATGTACATTGAATATATTTGTGAATATATCCCTGAATTAATGCTTTCTTCTGTAACCATATGCTTTCCTGCGAATTATTCATAAATTGACATTGTATGCAGAAACGAACCTCGACCATGAAAGGTGTAGGAAACGAACAGTGATCAATATCATAACTCCTATAAGGAATACTAAATGGATAATTGGGCAAACACGGATCCCTAGACACACCAGGGGTGATATCAGGTGCCTAGGAGGAGTAAGCACGCGGGTACGTTAAGGCAGGTTATGAAAATGTTTACTGGGATAAAATCCGCGAAACAATGTGACGTCATAATTGAAATAAGTATATCACTAAGTATATATTAAATTCCGATTTTATTTTTTATTTCAGTTTTATTTATGCATAAAATAAACCATGCAGCTACTAAGATCCAACGAAATTCGAAATGCTATACTGTTGTGTAATTTCTGTCTGATCGATATGAAAGTAAACTGATGACGTCATGACTATACATCGAGTGACGTTGACACATGCAAGGAATTTGTTTATGTGTGTCATGCAAATATCGACAAAATGTAGAGTATTTGAAATATATGACATGGGATATATGGAATATATATGTGAAACGCTGAGAATTTATTGATATTAAGAAGGTATGCCGATATCATTCATTGACAACTTTGTTTAACGGAGAAAACATTCCATTTAGCATGTCGATCCGATTTTCCTCTGTCACAGACTGAAATAAAACTGGAAAAGTAGCACATTAGCCCGTATACTTTTAGAGACTTTTTATACACCGTTTGAAAGGTCATAAACTAATGTACACGGCAATTACTGATAGAATCCTCTGTTAAGAAAACTTTTAAAGAAAACTGCATAGCATCATGCAAAATGTAAAACATGACCTAGATGGTTTCGTGTTTAAATGTTCAATAATTATTTCTTATTGAAAGTGGTAGGATTCTATTAGTAATTCTGATATACTATGGGTATTTTACCGTCATTATCGCCAGTTAGACCATTATTTGAATCTTGGGATAATGTGTTACTTTTACATTTTCTATTAAGGTACCTCCATGATCTATTTATAACAGTCATGCAATGACGTCATACGTAAGCGCATGTTTGTCATGTTGTTATGATACAAAATGTTCTCATGTAAACAACCAAAATAGTTTTTAAGAGTTAGTAGCTGCCTCTCTCTATGTAAGAGAGATTTTAAAAATTATGCAGTTTACGTGTACAAATGAAGCATGACCTGCCTTAACATACCCGCGCATCTATATTGCCGTTTCGGTAGCCTACACCTTCGTCACAACATATAGCATACAACCCACATTTTGGGGTATACTCTGTGTGATTAGGTCTTTGGTATATACCCAACTGTATATATATATATATATATATATATATATATATATATATATATATATATATATATATCCCAATTGTGTTTTTAAAAAAAATCACAGTGTCCGGTATAAAATATTAAAAGAAATAGAATAAACAGTACACAAAGTTAAAAATTTAACGCAAGCGCTTTCATTTTATAATCCTCAGGCGTTACATTTTAAAATAGTTTTGAAATGGTTTGACGTCATTAACGTAAAATCCTTTTCCCTTCATTCGTTTATGACGTTGTTATGTACGTGAAATGTTAGGACGCCTTTATGACGTCAAACCATTTCAAAACTATTTTAAAATGTAACGCCTGAGGATTATAAAATGAAAGCGCTTGCGTTAAATTTTTAACTTTGTGTACTGTTTATTCTATTTCTTTTAATATATATATATATATATATATATATATATATATATATATATATATATATATATATATCGTGGTATATCCAGGGGTCCGTGTTTTCTCAGCTTTTAATTTTGTATTCCTTATAGGAGTTATGAGATTGATCACTGCTCGTCATTTTCAGCTTTTCATTTTATTGAAATAATAGATTCAAAATAACTGTAACAGATTCCATTGCATACTAACTTATTTCAGGCAAATTTCTGAATGATTCTGTCAGTTTGTTTTCCTTGAAATACAAATTTTAGTGCAAATTTTAGTGTAATTGTAAGTAATAACATTAGTGAAGTAGAGATATGCCTGCTAGTATACGACAGTATACGATACCACCTAGCATATTGATATTTTTCATCTTTTCGAGGGTGTTTACGTAAGAATCACTACATTGTATGCATTTCGTTGTTGTGTATATGTTTGTTTAATACAATCAGAAGAGAGAGAGAGAGAGAGAGAGAGAGAGAGAGAGAGAGAGAGAGAGAGAGAGAGAGAGAGAGAGAGACCTGCAGCAATACTGTATGGTGGTGTCCCTGCCGTAATCACCACTGGGTAATATTCCACTACGCATGTTCATGTTATTGGTGTTTTCGTCATCCCAAGTAATAGTTCCGTAATTAAAACCTGAATCATAAACAAAATCTCACATATCAGCTTCCTTATATACACGACATCGGTATGTAAATATGTGTGTTGATAGGTTTAGTGTATCATGTGTGATGATAGGTTTAGTATACCGTGTGTGATAATAGGTTTAGTGTACCATGTGTGTTGATATGTTTAGGGTATCATGAGTGATAATGGGTTTAGTGTGCCATGTGTGATGATAGGTTACTGTATCATGTGCGTTTGATAGGTTTAGTGTACCATGTGTGTTGATAGGTTTAATGTATCATGTGTAATGATAGGTTTAGTGTCTCATGTATGTTGGTAGGTTTAGTGTATCATGTGCGATGATAGGTTTACTGTATTCATGGTATCCAGCATTAATTCATGTGAATCACTTCCAATTTTTTCACATGCCATGTATTTAAGTTGTTAAAAGAATTTTAATTTTAAAAAGTTCTTTACATTACGAAGGTGTAGAAGAAACTTTTAAAGACATGTTAGGGAAAATAATAAACTGTCTTTACCTGGAGGACACGTATACCCTTGTTTCATAATGCAGTAGTTTCCAGCCGGCCATAATCCATCGGCGTTAAAATCATGAGCGTCCTTGGTACAGAAGGAGAATCTGAAATCTCTGGGTTGATTTCCATAGATGCCTTTAGGAAGTATGATTTTGAGAAACTTTATTCACATGAACATTTATAGTATATATGTAAAACTTATACGGTACCAATTTTGATGCACCAGATGCGCATTTCGACAAATAATGTCTCTTCAGTGATGCTCAATCGAAATGTGTGAAATCCGAAATAACTATGAAGTTTTAGAGCTAGATATAGCCAAAAAGAGCGTGCCAAAAATGTGGAACCAAATTCGTCTAAGGATAAAAGCTATGCATGAGGGAGATAATCCTCAATTATATATATATATATATATATATATATATATATATATATATATATATATATATATATCCAATAATAGAAGTCAAGGAATACAAAACTTGAATAGCATTGTACTGTTAGCGCTTTCGGTTATGATAACTTGACTATCATATTGGAGGTTTGCACTCTGTTCACCAAGGTAGGGGTCATGAACTTAAGTCATCTTCGAGTCCAGTTAATCGTATTTGTTTAAATAGTTATTTTCTCGATTTTCCTGGTGCACATTTACGTGTAACATCATTTAATGTAGTTCCACACTCCTGTGACGTCATAGGATTGTGCAAAGTCAATGATTTAATGACAGGAACATACATTTTGTTGGAGCCTTTTTCAATAGTCTTGTTAGCCATAAAATATTTCAAAAGTCTTAGTTATATTTGAATAGCGAAAGATGCGTTTCAAAATATTGAATCCAAGGACATTTATTGGTATAGTCTCACTGATTATTAGCACACACATTGTACAGCGCATAGCAACTATTTGTAATTTTACGCTTTATAATTGAATAAAATAATAATAATAATACAGTTATTACAAAAACAATCATGGTTCAATTTTGGCACAATATCGTCAGTAAAGGTGTTATTATTCGGGGGATACTTATCGATATCGGTACAATGTCAAGGTTGGTTTGTCGATATCGTATCTACATCGTTTCTTGAACATAATTCATCTAATTGATCACAAATCGTTTATACATGATAGTTCAATAACAAGTGTACATGTTTCATGGGACGTACGTATTGACTCACCATAGAAATGATGTGCGGTGTCTATGCTGTTTGAATTATGATCGTTTTCACTGTCCTGAAATTTCCATCCGTCCAACCAACCCGCGGGACACCCGGTATCTGGTTTCATCAATGTATACGTCCCTCTTGGCCATTTTACTAAGCAATAGAAATAGAAATATTACAACTACATTGTTAAAACACAACAACGTCTAACAATTAATAGATTTATAATAATTACAAATTATTTTTGGCTCTAATTAGAACTTCATGAAACTTAAGTGTGTTTTGTTTTTCATGGATGATGGCTGTCATAAATTACTCCTCTGGAACCTATGCGATTTCCCTACATTTTCATGACGGAAAAAATATATCCAACTTCAAGGGTTTCTCTGTAGAAATTTTTCAATTCTGAAGTGCATTTATTTTGTTTTCACCAAAGCAAAATCCTGTACCACATTTCACACATCACGGTAGCTCAGTGGTAGAAATTTCGCTTCGTAGCGGGGGGGGGGGGGGTTGAGGTTCGCTCATGTCATTTCCACGTCAAACCCAAGTCGTGAACATTAGTAGCGATTGTTCCGTCGCCAGACGCTAAGGATTTAAAGTGCGAATTAAGCATAGTTTGAATATAATCGTAAAACAAAGGTTCCGTGTCGCGACTGGTTTTGGCATGTGAAAGAACCCTTAATGCTACGGACCTGAGTGCTAAGCATCTATCTAAATTTGTGGTGTTTAATTTAAAGATCTTGACGCACCAGAATTAATGAGAAATTTGCACATTAATGTCGCTTTCAGAATTTCAAATGATTTCTTGTCCATTTGCTATGTCATTGTTGACTAAATTAGGAAACTGATAATGACCTTCTGAAGGAATTATACATTTTGTAATTTTGAATACAGAAATGCGTCTGCTTATTCGGATACACATAAAGATAATAGAAATTATCTTTGTTATTAGAGAAAACGCATCCAATGATTTCCTGCCACATTTCTATAGATAGGCAATGGCAATAGACTGCAATACACCTGACTGCCAAATTTTACGACTGATTTGTAGAATATCATAAATTTGTCAGACGGCAAGATGAAAAGTTTTATCTATCAAAAATCCTTCTGAGGAACTTCACGAATAGTTAACGACTTCTTTTTATTTTGATATTCCTGGAATATATATACAAACACCCTTTTGATCAACAGTCCACTCGCGAACTCATGTTTTGCGATTTGGCGTGTATGCGGTGTGAGACAATATCAAGTACTCGCCTAAAATCGGGAATCCACAGTAATCAGGTGATTGGGAAAGCTGCCTATCAAAATCAAGTAACCATTTTATATTACGTTCGCATTTGCATAATACTAGATAGGGCCATTTGATGATATGTACCTGAAATTTGATGTTATGATTAAGACGTAATTAAGAAAGATATTTCTTTCCAACGAGTCTACAACATATCTAAAAACTTGAAAGTATAAATCAAACTACAACGCCATGTTTATTGAAGATACACTGTGCCGAAGGAATAGTATTAAATTGATAATGATAAGTAATACATTTTCGCATTTGTTATTTGTGACCGCGTCCCCGGTAAAACCCAGTTGTCAACGATAAACTCAGTATTAACGGTTACACATGATAACCAATGATATACAGTGTAGTTACTCCATTTCTAATGCAATGTATGCATGTGTGATGCATACGTTCTACTTCGTTGAGTTTTCATTTTGTTTGTTTGTCCCACGCAATACTCCACGAACTGGTTGACGTTATGTCCTTGCGTCATTCTAAATGCCGTCGCAATTGAATGTTTTCTCTCTTGTTAATGTTGAATACCTTCTCAAACGTCAGTACATTAGCCAATCAGAATGAGAATGCAAAACAGTCCCGATAGAATGTTTTCTTCTCTATGGAAACCTTTGCGAGAAATACTAGATTTTAAGAATAAAGACGAAAAGTTAAATGAAAAATATCGAAGTAATGGAAATTTGTTATATATTTTTAAAACACGAATTATTTATTTAATAGCAGCTCTTTACGTCAACGTTGTATTGTTTATTATCTTTAAAGTACTGATATACAGCGTTTTTCATGTGGATCTCTAATGCCGATACATATTAATTCCAAGAGAAATTCATATATGTTTCTGTGGATAAAAAGTCTAAAGATATATAATCCCATTCGTTGAATAAGATAGTACATACCTGCTGAGATCGTCGATACCAAATAAACTAACAGAATTGCCCTTGCAATAGCCATTTTCAGAGAAGGAAGGTACTTCAATAGAGTGGTTTTGATTACAAATGTCTCGTTGGAACTGAACTGAAAACGAGTTAAAATGGCATTGATTTTGTGTCTTATATACTAATTGCGATATAAATTATTTGCATGAAATGTGCATTAATTCTTTCAATATATATATTTGCATGTTTCTATTTTGAAATGCACTAGATATACATGAAAGGAGACAGCTCTTACTATGCACACTTATTCTTCTATTATGAAGATCACCGCAATTCACAATTGTCGCCATATTTGACTCAAAAATAGATATGATTATCAGTATATTTGGGTTTTGTTTTTCTGCATCAAAACCACATGTTCATCCCGATATATCTCTGTAGAATACATATATAGCACCTGAATGTCTATGTGCAACATAGAATAATGAACTTTTGTTTATTCGTCGTATCTTTGGAAACCAAGGCAGTGATTTAATGTTGGAATAAAAAAAAATACTCAGATGTCATTGATTAAACTGTGCTGTCCATACAGACATGTGAAATACAAATGGAAGTGATAAGCAAATATTGATGTACTGTAATTATAAAGGTTTTGTATTTCTATCATCGGATAGGTATCTCTCTTCATAACAATAGTAAACAATTTCAGTACCTTTTCATCATTTAATTCACACCAAAGTGTTTTATTGTCAAAATTTATGAAGCTACGTAAGCCAAATTTCATTTGATAAATTCGCGTCTGTGATGAGCATGATATTAATTTCTGATATTATGAATGATGACACATCCAATTATAACATACAGTTTTTGTCTTACTTTGTAAAATTCCAAAGTACATTGGTCTTCATCGCTGTAGCGTACGCGCCATGCAATGAGCAATGATCAAGCTTCTTAACACTTTGCCTAGAGTTGCTGACATTTCTATATAAATATTGCCGAATGGGACCTAAAACTAAAATAAAAACAAAAATCAATCTTAAAGACTTCTCAGATGAACAACTGTATTTATACATATATAAATATAAAGATAACGAACATTGATCAATCTCACAACTCCCGCAAGGAATACACATCAAAGAACTGCTTAAACACGGAACCCTGAACATATTAGAGCTGGTGTCTATAAGATACCTAAGGGTAGTGAACAGCCCCTGTCTACCGGTCACAGACATTTATATTTCATACTAGTGTGGGGAGTGAGCACCCCCTATATATATATATATATATATATATATATATATATATATATATACAAAGCACTAAAATGACCAACGACACGAACAACGAGATTGTCAAATTTTCGGGACGACCCGTCCCTTCTTCAGGACAACCGAAAACAATTACATAATGTGGTCAATATCAAAAATTTTTGGATCAGCTCTTTGGACGAATAAGGCATGTCCTAATTCGCTCCACTTTTAACATTGATTGGCAAAACATGTAGTCTGCGTTGTAAATACGTTTGTAGATTAGTGTAGCTGTAGTGCTAGATGTATTTATATATAGTTTTTGTTATTATGCTCTGTTGATATTGACCACATTATGTAATTGTTTTCGTTTGTCCTGAAGAAGGGACGGGTCGTCCCGAAAATTTGACAATCTCGTTGTTCGTGTCGTTGGTTATTTTAGTGCTTTGTATAATTTTTTGTATTTGACCTTGTATCCATGTTGTGGATCCGACACTTTGGGGTATCAGGTGTTGTTGGAACTTTAGTGCTTATATATATATATATATATATATATATATATATATATATATATATATATATATATATATATATATATAATAGGAGGACACACACAGACCCTTGATCATACCAGAGATTGGATCAGATGTATAGGAGAAGTAACATGCCCTAATCGTTTTAGAACCGAGAATTGATATTTCAAATTGCAAAATAGAAAAACACTTTTATCATTAAATCAAAGCTTGTACAGAGTAAATCAAAATAGAAAATTAAAGTTTTACCGTTATTGAACGGTGTATGTCATGATCTAAAACAAATTTGAAAACCTTTTAGTAAATTTAAAATCCTAAAGATTTTCTCAAATGAACAACATCAAAACGTATGGTATTTCAACTCTTTAAACGACCATTCCTCACAATAGATCAAAGAATAAACTTTTTGACATCATAAACTTGCTTTTTCAAAACCAAAAAAAAAAATTAGAAAACAGAAACATTCATATCTAGTGATCAGTAATCCAAATATTACTTTGTTAAACACCACTCTGATTCCACTTACAAGTGCTCTGAAGTTGAAGTTAAAAATATGCTGGATTTCCTCAATGACAATATCTTCGTAATCGTTGGTGATCATGTCTTCGAACAGTCTGTTGAAATTTCCATGGGCATGCATTGTGCTCCTTCGTTAACTGATATGACCTGTTTTTATATTCTTATGAAGTCGAATTTATTTAAAAACTACTACGTGAAAATAAAATAAATTAACTTGCTGTGGCCTTCAATGCGACATTTGGATGCAAGGTGAAGATAACGAACAGTGATCAATCTCATAACTCCTATAAACACTAAAAAATAGATAGTTGGGCAAACACGGACCCTGGACACACCAGAGGTGGGATCAGGTGCCTAGGAGGAGTAAGCATCCCCTGTTGACCGGTCACACCCGCCGTGAGCCCTATATCCTGATGAAGTAAACGGAGTTATCCGCAGTCAAAATCAGTGTGTCAAGAACGGCTTAACAATCGGTATGAAACACGTCAGACAGCATTGGACCCAATGCGAGGCTGTACTGACGAAGTAGATCGTTATAGCGACCATAGAATTTGCGAAATGCTAACTTCAATCGAGACTGTTGAAATCCCTGTACCATCAACTTGTTTGTCAGTAGCTTACCTCGATTTAAAAACTGACTATACGAAGAACAAGCTATTGCATATCGAATCAGTTGAGATATATAAGCACCATATGCAGGTGATAATGGAATATTGCTACATAAATATGGGAAGTTGACGACAGAGAAGCTGAAATCATCCCGTTTGACATACAGTTGAGTTGTCAGTTTGCCGTTGACGTCTACTTTCAATAAAATATCTAAGTATGAAGCAGAAGTGGACGACTCTGTGGTTTCCTTTATTTCGAGCTCACAGGGATATATCAAATCGACATATGAATGAAAGGTATCATTGTTAATATACAAAACGTCATCGATATATCTAAAAGTCGAATTGAAGGCCACAGCGAGAGATTTTTTCTTCTCACGTAGAAGTTTTTGAATAAACTCTGCTTCATATGAATATAAAAACAGGTCAGCTAACAAAGGAGCACAATTCGTGCCCATGGGAATTCCAACAGACTGTTGGAAGACATGATCACCAAAGACCACGAGGATATTTTCAATGAGGAACTCTAGCATATTTTTTATTTCAACTTCAGAGTACTTGTGCGTGGAATCAGAGTGGTGTTTAAAAAAGTAAGTTTTGGAATGATTGATCACTAGATATGAATATTTCCGTTTTCCGTTTTTGTTGAAGAAGCAACTGTCTATGATGTCAAAAAGTCTAGTCTTTAATTTATCGTGAGGAATGGTCGTGTATAGTGTTGAAAAGTCATTGGTTTTAATGTTATTGATTTAGGAAAAATTCTGCGATTTCAAGTTTACTAAAAGTTCTTTAGATTTTTTTTAGAATCCACATTTGATTAACACCACTTCCTGCATATGTAGTCGCACAGTAAGTTTGAAGTTTCTTCTTCACAGCTGTTAACATTTTTGTGAGGAGCAAAGATAGGGGCTTGGTAGAGCACTTACTGGATCCAGCAATGTATCTTTGTTTGTAAGGGTTTTTATGTAGTTTAGGAATCCAGTATATGTACGGTAACTCATATTCATTCAACCCATTGACTGGAATATTAAATGTGTCCAAAACTGAAGCATGGTTTTGAAGAATTTCGTCTTTTGAAAGGGCAGTTGGAGTATAAGTATGATTACCAAAAGTGGAATTAATGCCAAGTTCGTTTAAAATACAGTTGTAATGATGAGCCTTACAAACAAAGACAATGTTGTTACTAGCTTTGTCAGCTGGAACCAAAACATATTCCTCATGTAACCTATCTAATTCTTTTATCACTTCTGGTTTACTAAACAGAATGATAGATGGTACGTACTTTTGTTTTCATGTGTCTATTGCGGGATTTTAATATCCCTCTTATGCTTTTAACCCATTCTGACAATGTATCAAGTTCTTCTTTTTCATATTTAGCCCATCGAAGATTATCTTCGAAAGAATTCATAATAGAGGTGAAGTTCTGTCGACAATTAAAAGACCGAAGTTCTCTGTATTTAGGACCTTTAAGAATAAGTTATTTCAGGTTCTCATTTTCAACTATATCAACATCACCAGTAATGATGTGTCCAGCTGGACTATAGTTGAAAGAAGATGAAGAACAAAAGCATGTTGGTGGATTACGTATAAGATGGTCTATATCTAATCACTGCAAAGTTTGTTTATAATTAAAAAGTTTGGATGCAATAGCAGAAGTATAGTTGTAGGAAATACAGGGTGTAGACTTGAACTTGAAATAAGTTGGAATACACGTCTGAACCCTTTTATGACGAAGAATGTTGTTTATGTTGACGGCATATATTCCTTTGTTTGTAAATTTGAGCTTAAGGAACTGGCGGCATGATTTTGAAGGAATATCACCCATGGTCCTTGCTGGTTTATAGAGCCTGTGGTAGGCAACATCCATAATCATAGAGTTCAGTCTATATTCAGGTGTTGGAAAATCCAAGTATAGACTAGCCATAGCTTCTTCAAATAACGTGTGTAAAACTTTCAATGGAATAGAGTAAAGTTTTGTACGAATATGATGTGGACCTAATTGTCTGTTGACGTAAGGCAAAAGTGAATCAAACGTGAGATCATTTATACTTGGTGTTTTATATGAACGATGCCCATGACTGCGTTTCCGTCTTTGGGTATTGGGAAAGAGTCCCATCACATTCACGTTATTTACTTGTGGACTAGTCAAATTTCCCACATCATATACATCATCATTGCATCCATATGGAAATGCGGTGCCTAGGGTCCTGATCCAGTGATATTATCGTTGTCTACGAAAAGGGGTGCTTAATGTAGGATTGTTTGTGTGATGGTAATTTTTTTCTAAAATCCTTACCCTCATGGACAAGATGGAGTGGTCAGGTGCATTAAAATGTTTGTAAAGAAGTTGGTTACCACCATTATTAATTTGAAATATGTGCCCCGATATTCTTTTATTAAGTAAACCTTTGGTTTCTCCCACATAAATTAAGCCACACAGGTTACATTCAATGGCGTAGACAACGTTAGAAGATTTACAAGTCAGATTACCAAACGTTTTGGTACAGAAACTACGTCCAGTTAGATTACTACTAGATTACTACTAAATGAATTTTTATGTGATCAGTATATCACAAGTTTTGCAGAACATTTTGAGGTTGAACACATGGGATCTGAAAAGGAATTATCAAATATATCTCTTAAAGGAACATAACAGTCTTTAATTTGGGTATAGGAATTTTGATTTCTGTACCATATATCGATGACGTTTTATATATGCGCATCTACTGCATCAAAATTGGTACCGTATAAGTTTTACACTATTAACGATGGTAACTTTCATTCATATGTCGATTCCATATACCCCTGTGAACTCAAAATAAAAGACACCACAGAGTATTCCATTTCTGCTTCATTCTTAGATATTCTATTGAAAATAAACATTAACGACAAACTAGGAACTGAAATTTATGATAAACTGGACGATTTTCACTTTTCACTTGTCAAATTTTTATATATCTGTTGCGAAATTCTATTATTACATGTATGGTGTTAATATCTTTCCACTGATTTGATCCACAAGAACTTGTTATGTGTATGATCAAGATTTAAATCGAGACAAGCTATTGGCAGACCAGTGGGTGCTGCAGAGGTTTCAATAGTCTCCTTTAGATTTAGCATTTCGCAAATTTCATGGTCGCCAACACAACCTATAATTAGGTCAAACGCTCTCTGACTTGTTTTATGTCGATTGCTAGGCTGTTTTTGCCACACTGATTTTGAGTACGGATAACTCTATTTACCTGACGAAGATGTAAGGCTCACGGCGGGTATGGCTGGGCGACAGGGAATGATTGGTACTCCTGGATACCTTATCCCACCTCTGGTATAGCCAGGGGGAACGTCTTTGCCCAACTCTCTATTTTGTATTTCTTATAGGAGTTATGATATTGATCACTATTCGTTATCTTCAGCTTTCATGTACCACAATTTTTACCACAAAATAAATCTAGTATCAATCAAAATCTGTTATTATCATATCTTCATATGATTTTTCTTGATTTCAAAATGATCAAGATTAGTTGAAGATTACACAGTCATCAATCTCATAACTCCCACAAATAACATAAGAGAAAGAGTTGAGCCAACACGAACCCCTGAATATGCAAGAGGTTGGATAAGATGCCCTGGAGGAATACGCCACCCCTGTATATCAAATAATTTACACTTAATTACGATTGGCTAACTCGCGTTGTACTGTTTAGGAAACAACCCCGATACGAACTATTCCACTGCACAATTGGCATCTTTTAATTCGACTGAGAATCCCAGTTGCAGCACATTGTAAAAAAGAGCGAAAAGTGTTTGAATCTACCACCATCAAGTTATTTTCCAGTCATTTTCCAATGGTACAATAACCCAATCAATCCTACATCAATCAACGGCAAGAGTGGAAATGACATGTTAGACAAGGCAGTGAACACAATAATTTCGAAAGAAGGATCCACAAACGATTCCGCCCAGAGCCACCATAATAGTGTTTCCAGGGGCTCCTAATTGCCAACTCGATGTTGCGTTGAGGAAGAACGACACTATTCCCCTCGAGGTAAACCCGATGCCGATACAGCCACTCGTGCAGCAGATGCAAAACCAAGCACCCACAAAATAAGTCTTCTAAGTATTAACTTTATTTATTCACTAGGTCAAACAACAAATAAAGTTGGATGGTCCAACGTTAATCTATTTCATTCTGAATTATTTAAGAAGCGCAATACGTGTCTTAAAGGGGAAGGGAAACGAAAACACACCCGGTATGATTAGTTCCGGCTAGGTTTACTACAGTTGATAATAACAAATATATTGTATAGGTATTAAGATGAACAAGTACTTTTATTCTCAATATATGCACATAGAACATTCATATTAATTTTGAAATTGCATATACATACAAATACACATACATATGTTCCTTTACATACAAACTATAACATTTATAAGATTTTTTAGATGATCTGCCAGCTCTCTTTAATCTCATTTTCTTTTCGTGGGAGGAGTAGATGTCAATACACCTAAACTATTTCATATATTCAAACAGGGATTTCACATTTGGTAACGTATATTGACATGCAAGGTGAAGATAACGAACATCTATAGATATATATAAACCTTTTAGCTAACAGTATCAGTAGATTAATTGCTCTGTAGTTCACGGACGTTTTGCGATTATATCCAAAGATAACTGTTCATTAAAACATATATCAACATCACATAATTCTGCCAGCTTTTTTTTAAGTACAATCTAGATATTTCGTACATGCTGATATTCACAAAATAAATAAATTATTGACTCTTTAGTTTCATGACAAGATGAACAAAATTCGGTATCTAGTAAATTAAAAACAAAAAGCTTTTAATTTGTAGAAAATATTATATGTAAAATTTGAAATTGAAAAGTGACGAGTTTTGTGTTCATTGTGACATGATGTGGAATCATAAAGTAAGGCTCCAATTCAGTTTCATCAAATTTTATCAACAATTTCTCCTCCCACTTCTGTTTTACCTTCCATGGGGTCTCGACGACGGATGACATAAAACAGGGTAAAAAAAATTCGATACCCTTGTCGCATTTTGTAATTTTACAATATAACTGTCATACATTTCATTATTAGGGAAATTCTTTATAAGTTCTCTCCTACGTTTATCTGATAATAAAATTTTCCATAATGTCCTACAAGTTGGGTTCAGACACTTTTTAATCCATGCGAGTTTTAAGCTTTTCGCAAAAGATTGAATATGGAGTACTTTCAACCCACAGTTATCTTTATCATTCATTATGATATTTCTCTTAATTTTGTCGTTTTTATTATTCCAGATAAATTTGAATCTCGTCATATAATTTAGTTTTAGGAAATGGAAGGACAGATAAACAATGAATAAGAATTGGCAAAGCTAGTGTTTTAATCACCGTGACTTTACCCATAACTGTAAGGTTTCTAAAAGCCCAGTCATGTAACAAATTTTTCATTGATTGCAGTTTTTCCTTAAAGTTATCTTAAGTGAAATAATCTTTTTTTAAATCGTATATAATACCAAGAAGCTTGAATTTTCCTTCGTGATTCCAAATTATATTTTGATTTGTTTTCTACTCCTCACCACAGCCCCTTTTTATCCCAATCCAGACGGCTTGTGTTTTATGAAAGTTTGTTCTCAAACCAGAACATTGCGCAAAGGATTCTAAACAATCAAGTGATGAATTTAAGCTATTGAGATCATCTGCCAGTGTTAGAGCTGAATCATCCAAACCCCGACAATTAAGACAACCGCTTTTTATATTAACCATTTTTATACTGTACTGATTTGAAAGCAAATGTATTCGATTCAGTATTTTGAGAGACTGACAGACCACTACCAAAGTATCTGAAATAAAGCATAATTGCACTTGCAGAGATGCATAGATTGATGATTTATATACTATAATTACTTCCCCGTACCTTCCGATTAGTTTATGATAAAGAAAAATTGCCCCGACCGCCGATCTCCGGTGGTGTTTAATCAGTTCAAATAAAGAGTAAAAGTGCCTAAATAAAAATATTAATGTTTGCAGAGTATAAAATTTTCGCTAAAGTAATCGAAGATGTTACTTACTCTTAATTTAGATTTTTTTCTATGAGTTATGAATTGCATCAATGTTCTTTATGTTCATCTTTCTATGAAAAGTTTTTGCAATAGTAAATTCAAAGCAGAAAAATATTGTTATAGTAACTATATTTTAAACAGCGATAGAAAAAACCCACGTGTATCTGAACGTATTGATACTATAGAAAAGTGAAACTAACAAGTGGATTGACATCAATTTTATTTAGTTGGGCTATAATAGCAATATACAAGCAAGTTATCCTCTTTCCCGGGATACGGTCCAAACGGGTGCATTCCATACGCGTGGTCTTTATTCTGGTCATTTTCGTCGTCAAAATCTATTCTTATTTCCTTTACGTTTGTTCCTTTGACCATCTGACAAGGGTAGACAAATTTGAGCAGATGGAATGGCTGAGTCGTGGGAAGCTGGATTGGTGAATTGAATTTACCATCTCTCCTGAAATACGATTGAAGTCAGATGTTAACACAACCACCTATATGCATGTACTCACTCTGCCCTGGAGATCTATGTACTTATAAAAGATTTACTAACAATTCTGATATTTCTGCATTTGTTTTGAACGTTAGTTAGTTATGGAATAGTAACCCTTTACCTTTTGCTTGGAAAAGAACGTTTGGGAAAATAGGTTATTAAGAGGTTAAAAAACCAGCGTGGTCCAAATATAGTATGCGTAATCTAATCCCTAGTGTGTCTTTTCTATGCATTAATCAATATATTGATCGTCATTTGCTCAATCATATTTCCGAGGAAGATGATATAGTGACACCTGTGTAATGCGACAACTGCGAGATTTATTTCACTGGGAATCGGAGTCTATTTTCACTTTCATTGGTTTACACTGTTTATTCCGACACACTGTTTATTGCGACACATTGTCACTCGTGTATGCCGGGTGAGACAGATTTCACTGTATATGCAATAATATCATATAAGGGAACATTCACGTGACATTGTTCATGCTAGCATTCCCAATGAAGAAAATTTAGATTTATGCCAACAAGAATCTTTACGTAAGCAACAGGTTTTACCATAGTGCTTCAGACACTATGATAACATCAAAAGTGTCAAACTACGTATTGTATTTGTTATCGGAATTATGTAATTTATCACCGTTATCTTCCCATTTTCATTCAACGAATCGATATGGTATGGTTATACTTAATTGATAGAAATGCAAGTTTTGGCTATAGTATATCCAGATATCAAGGTTTTTAACCAGCCATTGTGCTCTAGGTATACATAAATTTCCATTTCATGTTTGTAATAGCGAACGTATTGCATCGACTAAGCATATAAAACTTTAAATATATGTTTCATTTACGTTAAATCGCAATGCCACAAACACGAAAATAATTAACGCTAGAGCACCAGCGTAGTAGACTATTTCAAAGCTTTCTATTCTTACTTCATCTCATCTAATGACGTATACGTAGACTGATGCACCATGTTTCATATTATCAGCATGTATGTTGCCATTCTACCATCGCAAAAGTGTTGTTTATGATAATTATAATACCTACATAATTCTGAAACGCAAAGAATACTTCATACGTCATCGATTTCAGTTTCGTTTTCAAAAACAGAAAATTGTTTTTTTTTAATGGAGAGAGATACCCGCAGCAGTAGTTAGAGAAAGAGAGAGAAAAGGCTACCTGCAGCAGTAGTTAATCATCGTGTCATTGCCGTATTGTCCGCTTGGTAATACTCCGCCAACGCTGTTCTTGTTATTGTCGTTTTCGTCATCCCAAAAAATGCTTCCATTCTCGAAACCTAATCACAAAACAAACGTCAGAAATAAACTGCAAAGTGTACGAGCTACAACAGTTGTACCACCTTACGGTCAAATCATCGCGAATATATCTGTATGAATGGTGTACCATTTATTATCTTATTATGTGTTGTCCTTGTTATACTAAATATACACACAAAAAAACAAACAACAGCAATTCGTTTCGGACTAAAGTAAATGACTGACAGCTGAAGAAATAGTCGAGTATGGTGAATCGTAGCTGCAATAATGTAGCCCTATCCAATTTTTTTTTATTCTGACGTTTTCGGGATAGGGCTACAATTCCATAGGATCTCCGTAATGGTGCAAAATAATTTTATGAATAACCAATAAGAAACTCTGTGTATTAGTCCCAAATGTTGTTTACACCAAAAGGAGTACCAACGTTGTGCTCGGGCATGTCTAATAAAGGTGTTTTTCATTAAATATAATGTACAGCATGCAAAATTCTTCGTCTGCTCCGCCATGCTTGTTATCGTGAGATCTCGTAGGTGGATCTAATGAAAAGCCTAAACATTGACAATCAGCGCGAAAATGTAGTTACTCGAGCCACTTCGACAAAGAAAGGAAAATCATATTGTTGCAGAAAGAATTTACACTCTGCTGTTCGGATTTTAACTTGATATTAAATTCAAACCTTTTCAATACAGACGAAATAGCTTTCGCCTCCATACTTGTCCATTGATGTAAATACTACCTTATATGGCATATGCAAATGACTTGACAACCGGAAGTTGAAACTTCAGTACATCAAACATGGCGCACAAATATGAATCGAGAAATTGGAATTTATCGAAATTGTTGAAAACGGTAGAATAGAGCCTCACAAATCTAAAGTTGCAGGTTGTAAATTTATATATTGACTAAGAAACATAGAATATCATTTTATTTACGTAAAGAAAGTCAGGAAATGTTTAGAATGAGCGCAAATGTTGCGGGAGTGAATCACTCCCGCATTTGCACCATTACGGAGATCCTAAGGAGTTGTAGCCCTCTCCCTAAAAAAAGAAGAAAAAAAATCAGAGAGGGCTACATTATTGCAGCTAGGTGAATCGCAACTCGATTTGTGTACTCTCTGTACTCAAAATTATAGATACAACACGAATGTGCAATCCCTCATCTCTCCCTGGGCGTATTTGGATAAATTGTGATAATCTTCCAGTTTCGTACCCGGTGCGCAAATTGCAACATGGTATCACAATGTGGATGTTGTCGAAGTGTGTACACTTGTCATTTCCTGTCCTTGAACAGAGCTTTTCATCTGATTCCCGAAAGCTACATTTTGATCTCTAGTTTTTGTAGTTGTAGTCCTTAGATTTTTGTATGTTCTTGGGTTGTAGACCCCCAATAACAATCCCCTACAACCGGAGAGTCGGTGTTATTTCTGTTAGGACTTCCTTCCTTTAGCCATAATTTCCGATCATTTAAAGAAGCCAATTGTTATCACCTGCATACGGTGTTTATATTTCTCAATTGATTCGATACGCAAGAACTTCTTCTGCTGATGGTCAGTCTTTTAAATCGAGGCAGGCTACAGCCAAACGAGCTAATAGTGCAGGGGTTTCAACAGTCTCCTCCAAAGTCAACATGTCACAGATTCTATGGCCATTATAACGATTTAGTTTGCCAATACAACCTATCATGGGGTCATATGATGTCCGACGTGTGGAATAGCCATTGTTAGACAGTTCTTGGTACTCTGTTTTTGACTACGGATAACTCCGTTTATCTGATCAAGATATAGGGCTCAAGGCGGGTGTGACCGGTCGGCAGTGGAAGCTTACTCCTCCAAGGCACCTGCTATATGTTTCCTTATCTTTCCATTTTGTGTTGCTTATAGGAGTTTTGGCATTGATCACTGTTTGTTATCTTCGACTTTCATTCTATTGATTTTATAGATTTGTCCTAAAGAGATGCAATAAAAACTACAACGATTTTTAAGATGCAAAGATAATATTACCTTCTGGGCATGTGTTTCCGTGCCTAATGATGCAATAACTTCCGGGAGGCCAATTTCCCTCGCTGCCAAGATTGATTGGAGCCTTCGTGCAGTAGGAGAAATTGAAATTGCTGGGTTTCTGCTCAGTGATACCTGGACAGTAAAAAAGATTTACTTTAAACAAATATCTTCTACAATATATCAGAAGCAAAAATGTTGATTACATAAACGTTAGCAGGTTATGAAACAATCCCGTGGATATTAAGGTATACTATGTCACAAGAATATGGATATGGAGCGTATGAGTCACTTAGAGTATTCTATGAAAATGTGTTTAAATGAAATTACCATAACGCTTTGAAATTACTTTCAGGTGCCGAAAACATGGCTTACATAGTTTTCCTAACATAATTAAATGAAAGGGTCTTATCAAGTTATAACTTTCGATAAAAGCTATGTTTCGTCTAATGTATGTATAAATTAAAAACTCTCTGATTATTTAAAGGTGAAAAGATAACCCAAACATTCGAGACTGATATACTTAGGCAATTGATTTTTTACCTCACTCGTGATTTGTGAAGCTGCTTACCAAAGAAGTGATGTTCACGATCTATCCTATTTTTGTTGTTATCGTTTTCATTGTCCTGAAATCGCCATCCCTCCAGCCAATTCGATGGACAACCAGTATCTGGTTTGATTAGGGTGTATGTCCCTGCTGGCCATTTGACTTAGCAAAGAAATACAAGAAAATTGTACATATTTAAGTATATGATTAAACTTAATGCACTTCATCGCATGAATACGATATGTTTCATTTTTCAATACTTGCATATTCAGTGTTCAATTTGCACTATGAATGATACGATGCAAATGATTTTACGATATTGAAAGTTTTGCCTACGATTCATTTCAGGCAAGTTTGGAAATGTCTAAAGAGAGTTAAATCAGTTTGTAAATTTGGATATCAAGGCAATCATTATTGATTTTCTATTCAGCTGGGAATATTCTAACGCGTCATCGAAAATGACCAATGAATTGACCTTTGAAAACGGAATTTCTTCATGCACGTGATGGAGTTGTAAACAATGCGCGCATGAATACATTAAATACACGCATATTATGTCTTTTCTAACGGCTGAGGATTCCGGTAGAAATGAAAGTTAAATGGAAATGTAAGAAATGAAATGCATGAGGGTAATATTTCAACACTTTCACCGATATGTTTCTCATGTATTTTTAAAATTGAAATTTCTGACATACAAGAAATACTTGTATTCTATATATATATATATATATATATATATATATATATATATATATATATATATATATATATATGGGGATGACATGATGCAATATATAAGATAAGAACCAAACATATGTGACATGTTTCTTAATGATGAGTAAACCAAATTACTCAACTCAATTTGTGACAATGCGCTTTTATAACCGATCGCTTTTGGGTGAATGAATCCGCACGTGAGCCACGAAATACATTTGTAACAAAAATGAAGGCTCGAAAAAATAAAGATCAGTAAGGAAAATGAATTCCACAAATAAAGGCTGATGTAATACACAGGCTAGTGAGGTTGTTAAGACAATATCCACTCGTTTTGTTGTTTGAATACTTATATTTTAATCAAAAGACTGATTTTTAATGATTTCATAATTGGGTAATATTAGGCAATGTGTTAATACTGTCCAAGGATAATAAGCAATCACAAGCGTACGTTAAAAAAAATATTGCTTTGATTCTGATTGTATACAGTATCGCTCCATGAAATGTCATCAGAGAGCTATAACTGACATTTTTATCATGACATACCTGCTGAGATTGTCGATACAAAGATAGATAAAACAACTGCCTTCCATGCACACGAAACATACATCTTCAGGTAATAAAGTTCTTAGAAGAAGTGGTTGTAATTACAACGATTTAATTCGCAGGAAGCCTCGTTGATTTCAATGGAATCTGAGGGAAGAGGACTTTGTGTCTTTTATAAGGATTGTGCTACTTTGTTTGTTCTATTTTTGTGCATATAGCGATTATGTGTTTCCTCTATTCATAGTGGCAAATTTCCTATTTTAATATGCGGTTTTTCAAATTTGACAAAGCTTGTATTATCTACATCCACTTACCTGTAAAACCATCATTCACCTGTTGTTCCGTTATAAGGTCTGGAATTAAGAACGAAAATCGCCATGACCTATTCCAAAATGTTTCACTAATTTCAACGAACAAAATAACCAAGTGAAAGTCAAGAACAATAGCATTAATGCCAACATATCTTTTCTGCAAAACATAAGGTTGACATTTTTATCAAACCTGCATATCACCACTTTGAATACGTTCTAACCAAGCCAAATGCAGGACACTTTTTAAAGTATATTATTACTGTTAAACAAAGATTTAACGACAATGTGTAAGAGTCAATAAAACTCTTTTTCAATTAATTGGTTTCATACTCTGAGATTTCATCATCATCATCAGTAAATACCGATTTTTGTGGTTGTACTGAACCGCGAAATTAAGGGATCAATGAATTTCAAATTGCTGAAGAGCAGAGAGAGATTTGGATATATACGAAAATATGTAAAATATTTACGAATCTTGAGCTTTTTGCAAGTCCACGAAAATTGATTTCCATGACAATGCAATTGATGGAACCACAGTATAATTAGATAAAGGTTAATCAAGCTATGATAATCAAGATTGTGCTATGCAATGCATGTATAACGTTATTATAAAAACCACTGCCTGTTGAAATTTGTTCATTTGCCGAGAAATGTGATCATTATATTCCTTGAAATATATATAAACAGTCGCTGTGTATCAGTTGTTAGAACGCTCGCTTCACAACGGGAGATCCCAAGTTCAATTCTTGTTCCCATCTGTAATTCAAATCTAGGACGTTAGGTTGTAGCGTATTTTGCAGGTCTTTGAGACATGACCCTGAGAAATGGAGATCCTAATAAACGGTAGACTTTGACACAATAAAGATCATTCACTGTTACGGCCATGGGGAGGTCAAAAATGTGTGGTACTTCACCTACACTTCATGCTGTCACTATGTGAATGAAAAGTTCTGGAAACTATACCCCCACCCTCCAAAAAAAAAATCCGAACAAAAATAGCATACAAGTAAGCATTTATATTTTCTAAACATGTACCAAATATTACGCGCGGAATTGGTTCTAGAATTTCAGCCCAGTAAAATTTCGTGAAATGATAACATAATTCGAAGAATAGGGCTTTACAATTTAAATAAGTAACTGTACACCGATGTCACACACAGTGTCATGTATAAGTAAGCATGTATTGCACTTGTACCACAGGGGCCTGTGCTTGTACGTGTGCACTAAAATTATACTTAAATTACATTAGATTCTATTCCCTTCCAACCCTACCTCGTTTAGTACATTGTACATGCTCTGGATAAAGGGGGGATGTTTAATGTCTCTCGTGAATATGAAAAAAAAGTACCCGTTTTTTCTCTTTGTAAATTTGATGATAGGTACACGTACGTGATGTGATGATAGGTACACGTACGTGATGTGATGATAGGTGCACGTACGTGGTGTGATGATAGGTACACGTACATGATGTGATGATAGGTACACGTACGTGATGTGATGATAGGTACACGTACGTGATGTGATGATAGGTGCACGTACGTGATGTGATGATAGGTACACGTACGTGGTGTGATGATAGGTGCACGTACGTGGTGTGATGATAGGTACACGTACGTGATGTGATGATAGGTACACGTACGTGATGTGATGATAGGTGCACGTACGTGATGTGATGATAGGTGCACGTACGTGATGTGATGATAGGCACACGTACGTGATGTGATGATAGGTACACGTACGTGATGTAATGATAGGTACACGTACGTGGTGTGATGATAGGTACACGTACGTGATGTGATGATAGGTGTACATACGTGATGTGATGATAGGTGTATGTACGTGATGTGATGATAGGTGCACATACGTGATGTGATGATAGGTGCACGTACGTGATGTGATGATAGGTGCACGTACGTGATGTGATGATAGGTACACGTACGTGATGTGATGATAGGTACACGTACGTGGTGTGATGATAGGTACACGTACGTGGTGTGATGATAGGTGCACATACGTGGCGTGATGATAGGTACATGTACGTGGTGTGATGATAGGTACACGTACGTGATGTGATGATAGGTACACGTACGTGATGTGATGATAGGTGCACGTACGTGGTGTGATGCAGTAAATGGAATCTCTAAAACATTTGCATTGACTTCTCTAACGATATCTCCATACCATTGTCTTCATCCTGTTCACATCATATGCATACATATGTTTACATACTTTTGTATAATTTATGGTCTCCATTCTGTCAATGTACATTTGTTTATGTTATAACAGTAAAGAAATTGAGTCTTCTTTATCCAGTGATTAAATATATAACAAATATTCTCATATACAAGAACAGCGAGCGGTCTGTTCTATTGTTTCCCAATTGCATGTATTCATATTGCTTGATTATATCATGATACCGGTGTTGTATGCAAGGTGAAGATAACGAACAGTGATCAATCTCATAACTCCTACAAGCAATACAAAATAGATAGTTGGGCAAACACGGACCCCTGGACACACGAGAGGTGGGATCAGGTGCCCAGGAGGAGCAAGCATCCCCTGCCGACCGGTCACACCCGCCGTGAGCCCCATATCCCGATCAGGTAAACGGAGTTATCCGCAGTCAAAATCAGTGTGCCAAGAACGGCTCAACAATCGGCATGAAACACGCCAGACAGCACCTGACCCAACGCGAGGCTGCACCGACGAACCAGATCGTTACAACGACCATAGAATCTGCGAAATGCTGACCCCAATCGAGACTGCCGAAATCCCTGTACCAGCAACCGGTCTGTAAGCAGCCCACCTCGATTTAAAAACTGACCACACCCAGAACAAGCTCTTGCATATCGAATCAGTTGAAATATACAAACACCACATGCAGGTGACAATAGAACACCGCCACACAAACGTGGGAAGCTGACGATGGAGAAGCCGAAACCATCCCGTTTGTCACACAGTCGAGTTGCCAGCCTGCCGTCAATGTCTACCCCCAATAAAATATCTAAGTATGAAGCAGAAGTGGACGAATCTGTGGTGTCCTCCACCTCGAGCTCACAGGGATAGTAGCCTTTCCGCCATAGTAGAACCCCCCGGGGAAATGGATAAGCCTTCCCCCTAGGGGACACACTACTATATAGTAGATCTTCCACCATAGCAGGGTTTCCCCTCACGCTTTTGGTTTTGATTTTAGAAAACAGGCTTTGTACAACAAATATTGATATTGCATAGATCTGAGTATCAAAAAGTGTATGTTGACGACAGTTTGAATGTAGATACATGTACATGTATTTTCATAGAGACAAATTGTAAAGATACACTTTACGGTTTTACTGAGAAAGTATAAAACATACGAAATTATAAAAAAAAATGTTTTCTCATTCAAAACATGCTCAAGGGTAGGATATCTGTATTTTGGAGTACAATTTAGAGAGTACATATACAACATTAATTCAATGTGTTGGTATTTCTAATAGCATATTCATGTTTGAACACACCTGATAAAAAGCGTATAAAATTATTAGAATTTTTGATCATTAATGGACAAATTTTACGGGCCTGTACGAGGAGGTCGGTATGGATACACAAGTTGTAAGAAGCTATAGTATCTATGGGGTGTTAGTGACCCAGTAATCCCGTGAGTTACCCACAGACTTACCTATGCATAACGCTGAATGATAGCCGTTTAACTGTATGCCGTTATTCGGGTGTGATGAACGTCTTGCTTCTCTTAGCTCTAGTTCAAAGATGCCTCTTGGTGGGAACTGTCATCCGGGCTCCGGAAGCTGTCTGCCAAACA
Organism: Ostrea edulis; assembly: GCF_947568905.1. Taxonomy (NCBI): domain Eukaryota; kingdom Metazoa; phylum Mollusca; class Bivalvia; order Ostreida; family Ostreidae; genus Ostrea; species Ostrea edulis. The sequence continues at coordinate 75,044,088 of NC_079170.1, forward strand.
GGTCGTACTAGGGACGACTCCCCAGATACTACACTCCCCCCCCCGTTTTCTCTGAAGGACGGAGAAATGGGTCTAACCAGTAATCAAGGTGGGCGCGCCACGCCCCCTCGGAGAGACTTATCCGAGGACGCCGAAAAACTCCGGCAAAGAGAGGACCCGGGCATACTCCCGGAAGAATTTAACTGAGACCTCTAAGGTCCCTACCCGGTGTGGAACAGGGATACCCTGTGACCCACACCCCCTAAACATCTGATGGGGAAACCCCCCGAATTAGTCCCCAGCCCATGAATTGGGCCATGCACCCCTGCCCGGTGGTAAAGGGAACCCCCCCATAAAATCCACCCCCCCATGTGGACCAGGGTCACCCCTGGCTCTCACACTAAAACTGCGACCTCCCCCCAATACCAGGGGAAAACATCCAGGAGCGACTTACCACTCCTGGATCACCGCCAGGGTCACCCTGCGGGCACCATGCCACCCCGAGGCATCTCCGCCGTCATGTACTGGGAGGTAACAAACCCAGGGGGTGGCCTAGGAAACTCCTCCCCACCGACCGGAGGGCCCCCTATATCCCCGTCCAAAGGGCTCTGCCCGAACTCAAGCATGGGGGACGAATCCCCCTCACCCCGATGCTGATCGGTGGCACCCCCTTCGACCATCTCTGGTCCAAGAGGATACCACTCGACCGGCTCCTCCTCCTCGGAGTCAAACTCCCACCCCTCGGGCTGAATCGGTTCAAGGGGGGGGGAGGCCCATCATCCGAGAAGGGGGAGGCATCTCTAGGCTCCTGGCGGACGAACGGGGCCTCCTCAGGAGCTACCGGCGGCACCGAGGGAGCATCGGTCCCCGGAGCCGGAGCCCCCGAGGAGGGCCTCGTTCTGGCGCGTGAGGGACCCCCCGACGAGTTGGGCTTCATAGAGAAGTCCATCAAGCGCCTGCGACCGATCCTCTCGCTGGCGGCCAACCTCTTGTAGGCCGCCCTCGAGCAGGGGTCGACCTTGGCCAGTAAGACAGCCTGTGCCCTCCAATGGAGGAGGAGCGCGGGGTGGACATCCCCGCGCAATTCGTAGACTGGGGGAGGGGCTTCCCCCACACTACGGCACAAACAGCCCATGGCCTCCACCAGATCTGGCGTGGAACACCTCCTCGGCCCGTAAGGAGGCTGCCAACTCTGACAGAGTGGCACCTGGACCGAGGAGGGTCCAGGTCAACCACTTCAAAACCCTCTCCTGGATGGACGAGACCTCCCGGGAGGGGGGGACGCCACGCCGGAAGCCCGGCGGCAAGTGAGTGAGGGTCACATGCTGCCGGAGCTTCCGGGTACCTACCCCACAGAGCATGTGGCACTCCGAGTCCCGACTGCTGTGGGGGCTAGGGGGTTAGGAACTCCCGCATCCCTAGGGTCCGCAAAGTCCTCCCTTATCTTTACCGGGCTGGGCCTGCGGGGTGGCGGAGTGGCCCTCCGCCTCCTCCCGCTCTGGGACGAGGAGTCGTCCCTCTGGGAGCGTCCCCGCTCACGCCTCCAACTCCTGGGGGGGGGACCCCTCTGACCCAGCGTCACGTTGTCTCCTGCAAAGAGAAAGAAGAAGCGGTGAGCCACCCGTACCCTTACAGGAGCAAGGGGAGCACACATAACTATCTAACCTCTCTGCATCTTCCAGAGTCACTCCCACACATTTCCCATGAGACCACTCCTCACACCTATCGCACTGGATCATAAGTTTGCCATCGTCCGCCTGGCGGCAGAGGCAATAGCGCGTTTTCCCCGAGGGGGTACTCGGGGGAGCCGGTGACGGCACGCGATGTTTACGCGGTCTTCCCCCGTCTACGCTTCGGAGTAGGGGTTGGTTCCTCCGGGGGAACCTGTGCAACCTTTGGATCCTGGAGACTTGCAGGGTCCTGTGTCCTCGGGATGCCTTCCGGCTCTGACACTGCCCCGGTGGGGGTTCTGGCATGAACCCCTTCGTCTGTGGCCTGACATGAGCCCTTCTCAGCTAAGTACCTCTCCCGGGCATTGGCAAGCCAGCGAGGTAAGTCACGGTCCTTGCACTTTTTCATGCGGTCATGGTTGACCAGCATAACCGTCGTCTTGGTCTTTACTCGGTAGAGGTGGGCACTGAGCTTCTGGACCACCAGCCCTGGACCCTTCCATGAGGGGCTGAGCTTACGGCATTTCCCCTTCACGGTGGCTGTGTCCAGGACATAGACTGTATCCCCCTCCCGATAGGCCCGAAACCTGACCCTAAGGTCGTAGTCACGCTTCATGCGCTCCTCGGTAGTCCGAAGTCGGGCTCGGGCGATCTCGTGGGCTGCCTGGATGGACTTCTCCAATTTCACCACATAGTCCTCTAAGTCTAGGTCCTCGCCTCGTATGGGGGGAGCATACATCAGGTCTGCCGGGGTGTTGGTCTCCCGACCTAACATCAACTTGTTAGCAGTAAACCCTGTGCTACGGATCGCAGACGATTTCAGGGCGCCTGCTATTTGTGCCAAATGTATGTCCCAGCTGTTCTGAGCCTTGTCTATGTAGCACCTGACAGCATTCATTAACGTCCGATTGTACCGCTCTACTTGGCCATTGGCCGAGGGTCGGTAGGGGGTTGTCCGTGCCTTATGGATTTTCAGGAGCTCACAGACTGCTGCAAAGAGCTTGCTCTCGAAGTTGCGCCCTTGGTCAGTAAATACCTGGAACGGGCAGCCAAACCTGGCAAAGAACTGGTTCACTGCTGTTGAGGCGGTCACTTCAGCTGTCTGGGAGGGAAGTGGTACACACTCGACTCACTTAGTAAATTGATCCACCATAACAAGCACGTATTCGTTGCCACTGTCAGTCCTGGGCAGTGGGCCCAGAAAGTCCAAGTGCACTCTCTCCATGGGAGCTCCGGCATGATACTTTATCATCTTTGCTCGCGCGTGTCGCTGGGGATGCTTGTTCCTGCTGCAGGGCCCACAAGTGCTCACAAAGCCCTCTACTTCCCTCATCATGCCATACCAGAAAAAGCGCTCCCTAAGGCGGGCTTTAGTCCTGCTGATTCCCTGATGGCCTGAGGCTGGGACGTCGTGGCACAGTCTGAGAACTTCCTCCCTCAATTCCCGGGGGACTACCAATAGCCGACTCCTCGACTCTCCCTCCCCCACCAACTTCCAAAAGACTTGGTCCTCATCCTTCATGAAAAATTCCCTATCGATCCAGTAATTTTTCAAAGCCGGGCTTGCTAGGAACAGCTCTCCCTCCGCCGGCTCTCCATCAGTTGACAGCCACTGGCCAAAGAGCTTCAGGTCCGCATCCTGTTGGCTCTGCATCATCTCGTCTGCGGTCATGCCTACGAGGGACAGGGAACCACTGCCAGTATCTGTGAGTGTCCTAACAACAGCTGGTATCTGAGGACTGGTGAGCAGCCGTACCTGGGTTCTGAACGGACCAGATGCCGTGTTGTCACTTTCAAGGTCCACTATCTGGTTTGATGGCCCGAGAATGTCTCGGGAGACATAGTTCCATGCCGCCTCACTGACCTCAGGGCTGTGGCCCTCCGGAACGACTCCAGGCTTGCACTGGGCCAAGTTGATAGCCGAGTCCTCAGCCAAGTCAATTTCCTCGTCCGACGAAGGCTCTTCTAAGTAAGTCCAAGTACCCGGGCGGGCGAGTGGAGCCACGTCATCGACTTCCTCCACAAAGGTGTTCCATGACTGGTGAGCCTTCGTGCACTTCAGGCAACCTCCGCAGGGCAGGTCGCTGGGATGAATAGCAAAAGCGGCGCCAGAGGCACAAGATGAGTGTGGCAATCGGGATAGGGCATCAGCGTTGATATGGCGCCGGCCTGGGCGGTGCTGTATTTCCATATTGTACTGGCTAAGCTCCTCTAGCCAGTGGGCCAGCTGAACCTGAGGGGACTTGAAGTTCAGCAGCCAAATGAGACTATGGTGATCTGTCCTGACCCTGAATCTCCTTCCCAGGGGGTAATGGCGGTACATGCGAGTGAACCTCACAACCGCCAGTAGCTCCCGCCGTGTAGTGCAGTACTTCCTCTGGTCTCTATTCAGGCCAAGGCTCCCATAAGCTATAGGTTTCTCAAACCCCATCCTGAATCTGGCTGACCTCAGCCCCTATGGCCTCCCCTGACGCGTCCGTATCCAATACAAACATCCCCTCTGCTATAGGCATGGCCAGTGTGGGCGGACTAGTGAGTGCTTTCTTCAAAGCGTCGAATGCTGACCGCTGCTCGTGACCCCATTCAAAGGGTTTTTCCCTGTCACCTGATAAAACGGGCTCGCTAACTGGGCATACCCAGCTATAAAGGTCCTATGGTAGTTCGCAAACCCCAGGAACCTTTCTACCTCCTTAACATTGGTTGGGGGAGTCCACTCCCTCACTGCGGCGATGTAGGTGTCCCCCATCCCAATACCCTTCCCGCTTACTTGGCGCCCCAAGAATTCAACCTTAGTCTGGAACAGCTCACACTTCTTGGGCTTGAATTTCAGGTCGAACTCCCGGAATCTCCGGAATACCGCTCTCAAGTTGTCCAAATGACCTTGAAAGTCCTTACCGAGGACTAAGGCGTCATCCAGGAAGGCCAGGACTATACTCCATGTGAGTCCCCTTAACACCAGGCTCATGGCACGGGAAAAAGTCGCCGGCGCATTGCACAATCCGAATCCCATACGAACAAACTCGAAGAGCCCGTACTTCGTGACAAAGGCGGTCTTCTTCCTGTCCTTCGGGCTGATCTTGATTTGGTGAAAAGCTGAGTTGGCATCGAGCTTCGAGAACCACACATTGCCAGTTAAAGTGTCTAGACACTCGTCAATGAGGGGCAATGGGAATACATCCTTCCGGGTCACGTCGTTGAGTTTACGATAGTCTAGGCACCACCGAACTTGCCCGTCCTTTTTCCTGATCAGCACAGGGGCAGAGGCCCACTCTGACACCGAGGGCTGGATCACACCTGCATCCAACATCTTCTTAAGATGTGCTTCCTCCTCGTCCACGAAGAACAGTGGGGTGCGCCTCATCCTCTCCTTAACTGGACGAGCCTCACCTGTGTCGATCTCATGCTCCAGAGCCGTGAAATTTCCAAAGTCGAATTCCCCCGTAGCAAATACGTCATGAAATTCGTTGAGCAGGTCTGCGAGCATCCGTCGCTCCTCCGGGGTCAGTTCCTTGGACGAGGGATCAAGGAGGTCCTTCAAGTGTTCGGGGACCTCAGCCCCCGAATCAGTGTGGAGATTAGCCACACTGCAAACATTCCGGACATAGTCCGGAGTCGGCGTCCGAAATCCGGCCTCCGAGGCTGAGCCTATCACACTGCCCTCTGGGATGGACACATCCTCGTCCGAGGCGTTCATAATGCAGGTCACTGCTGACCTCCCCCAGTGTGATAAGTGTGCGGCACCAGTAATACGTTCGAGAGTCGTGTGATCTGAGGGCTGACTACGAAGTCTTCCAACTCCTTATCCAAATGGCAAGGGCATAGGACGACTGAGGAAGCTGGGACCCTGATAGACTTTGTTACCGAAACCTGAGCCTCCTGTCCCCCTCCTGGGCGTCCGAACGTCATAGGGACCTTCTCCTTTCCCAAGGTCATGGTGCCATGCTCCAGGTCTAAGTGAGCCATCTGCTGATGCAAAAACTCCATACCTAGCAGCATTTGATCCTGCAGGGGAGCCACATACAGGTCGACTTTATGTTCTGTGTCTCCCAGGCAAACTGCCACAGGGCCAATGATGAAGCCCCTCATCCGGGCGTTTTCCCCTGCCTGAACCAAGGTCACATGCTGCTTGATGGGAGGCTTGGGGTCGAGCTCCTCGTAGACCCGGATGGACAGCACGCTCATCTCCGCCCCAGTGTCTACCACTGCCTGTAGTCTGACTCCCTGGACTACCATTTCAACCATGAATCCGGTGGTTGGGCGTATCTGCCCTATAGGCACAGGCAAGTCTTCATGGGATTCCCCCGCATGCCGGCATGGCATATCCGCTGTCCCGTCCTCCGCCTGGCCACTGACCACCCCCATCCCACATTCCTCCTTGGGCTGAACCTGCGCCTTAACTGGCTCCGGGCACTCACTAGGCCTGGGCGCGAAGTACGCGCCGGCCTGCTCCTCCTGAATGAGCGAGGGCTCCTGGTCCGGCAAGTCCTCCGAATCCTCCGGAAATTCCTCCCCATCCCCCTGGTTCTCTGCCCCAAACCTGGGCAGTTCCGGCACCACGATATCCTCAGGGAGCCTGAATCCCGACAACATGTCCCTGGGAGAGGGCTCGTTTTTGTCCTCCTCCCACCCTATGACCCAGTCATCGGATTCCTCCTCCTCCTCCTCGGATGCCTCCTTGAACCGCACTTGGAGTGTACCCTTCCTGGAGCGGTGCATGCAGGAGGGCGCCTGCCTGTGTCCTCCTGCAAACCGACTTGTCACCGTGCGAGCGTCGCACGGCCCTGGCCTAACTGGGGAGCGCTCTGGAGTCAGCACCCTGACTTCCCGCTGCGTAGACCCTCCACTAAATTGTGACTGGCGGGTCTTGGCTCCCCGCCCTCGTGGTTCTGACGAACGTTGCTGCGTCTCGTGGCCGTTCTTAGGCTTGGTCTTGGCCCCTTGACCCTGGTTCGCCTCAGTTTTCCCCTTCAGCTCGGGGCATTCCCTCTTGAAGTGCCCCATGGCCCCGCATTTGTAGCAACCTACTGACTTCGGATTGCCGCTCAAAGGTGGCGATGAAGGTCTCCGAGGAGAGGGGGTCCGCCCTCGGAGTTCCTTCTCTATCTCCTGAAGGCGCTGGCGCATATCCTTGAGCTCCTTGTCAGAGTCGGGGGCCTCCTCCTGGGTTACTTGCCTCACATCCCGCCTAGGCTTTGACGACTTAGTCTGCCTCGAATGCTGGTAGTACTGCATTCGATCAACAGCTTCCTCAACCGTCTTGGGTTGGCCATCCAGGGCATAGAGTCCTGCGTCCCGGTCCTCGGCGCCATAACACAGCCGTGGAATGGCCTGAGTATGAACATCTGGCACGGATGGGAAGGCTTGTGTGGCCAGGGTAAGCACCCTATCTGCCCAATGTCTCAAAGACTCGCCTGCATTCTGGGACGCTGACTGGAAATTCAGCTGGTGTGAGAGGTCTGGCGTTGAGGATCCAAAACGTTTCTCAAATCTCCTCAGGATGTCGGCCAATGAGAGGTTGCGATCAGTGTCCAGCAACAAGGTGTAGTAATCACTGGCGGTCCCTTTCAGGGAGAAGCAGAACTGGTCATGCTGTTCAAGCTCGGTCCACTGTTGGCTACGGGCCATGCGAGCAAATTTGTGCAGGAAGGACTTCCAGCTGGTTTTCCCATCATACCGCAAATCCTTGTACTTAGGCGCGTGTCTTCCAGTGCCCGTCGCCTATCCCCCAGCCCTAGGGTACTGAGGGGCGGGCGTGGGGAGGTGGGGCACCGGAGCGGGCCCCTGGGCCAACGGTCCAAGGAAGGGGGTATGTGTGTCGGGAACACCTAACTGGGGCCGAACGTGAGCTACTCTACCCCCCTCGTCCCCTAACCCACAGGCCGTGGTGCCAGGATAAGCGGAGGGTCCCTGTTGATAGGGTGGATTCATCATGGTAGGGTTGGACATAGGTGTGCTAGCGTAACCGCCAAGCGGGGGGGGGGGGTACCGAATGCTGGGGATGGGGGGTATTCTCCCCAGCCCAAGGGTCTTGCACATGTGAAGGATGGGCATGTGGGGGTGGGGACCCTGTAAGTAGGTCATAGCTTTGGCTGACCTGTGGGGGGTGATAATTCCCATAGGAAATCCCTGGCTCCGAAAAAGGGGCGACTGGGGGATACTGTCTGGGAGTGGGACGCTGTGAGTGTGAACCTAAGCCCCCAGGGGTAAACTCTCCATAAGCTGGCCTACAGCCTGATCATCGGCCCACGAGCGAGGGAGTGGGGCCGAAAACCTCCGTGACCCTGAAGCATAGGGATGCAGGGAGGGGGTATGATGTTCCGGGAAAGTCCCTGAACTAAATCCATAATCGAAACCATCCCCCCTACCCGGTGTGGGCCTTGCCGAGACGTTAGGAATAACTGACCCCCCCCCCCCATGGGGGACAAGAAATCCTCTTCCCACCTATTCCTATCCCTAGACCACGAAGTGTCGAGTCCAGAACCTTTTCTGGGTGAATCTAGGCCAATTAGATTCTCTGCTGAGTTCCACCTACGCCGTATACCCCATTCTGGGCTGTCCCCCTCCCTAGAACCAAGTAGAGTGTCCGAGAACCTCACTCCCCCTAATGGGGCACCCCTCAACCTACCACCCCCCCCCCCCTCCCTCAAACAGGAAGGCAAGGACGGCGTGACAAAGGGATCGCCACCAACCAAGGATCCACCTTGGGAATATGGCTCTAACCCGGGGACTGACATACCGTCATAAGCCCCCCATAACCCCATGGGTTATCAACTCTACTGAAGCTAACTGCGACAGCGTAGGGGCACGACGCGTGAACGCGGGGGTGTCTGGGTGGGCTCGTAAGCCCAATCCAGACAACGCTTCATCAAAAGATGTATCCATAATACACAAAATTGCACAAATATACAAAAATGCAAATGTCAATAATCTAAATTGATTCTGTAATTAAATATTAAATCCTAAAATAATCACAAAAATCTTAATTTAATTCAAAGTGAAAAAAAAAATTTCCAAGTCAAACTGAGACTTCCTGCTGACCAGCGTGGTGTGAAGAAACAACAAACTGTCAAATCACCGATAAGCCTGTGGCCTCGAGTTGGGCGCCAATATAGTATCTATGGGGTGTTAGTGACCCAGTAATCCCGTGAGTTACCCACAGACGTACCTATGCATAACGCTGAATGATAGCCTTTTAACTGTATGCCGTTATTCGGGTGTGATGAACGTCTTGCTTCTCTTAGCTCTAGTTCAAAGATGCCTCTTGGCTGGAACTGTCATCCGGGCTCCGGAAGCTGTCTGCCAAACAGGTCGTACTAGGGACGACTCCCCAGATACTACAAAGCTGTGCGTTTCTACTGCGCTATTTCAACACATCGTTTGTGAATTAGAAGTGTTTCTTAGCGAAGAATGTGTTCATATATTAAGAAAAACTTATAAGTAAGAGCAAGAAAAAAGAAATAAAATGTTTCCTGATAACCATGGTAATGCAAAGTCTAACCTGGGGACCAAAAGGCATTATGTAAAAAGAAAAATTGTATGTACCATAATTTTACGTACCTTTTATATTCTCATGAGGATTCATTTTCAATGTTTTGAAATAATGAATGTACAATGCATTATTATTGTCTAAAACATGTTTACTTTGAATTCTTAGATGAAACAAAGCTTTTGACTCTTTGGTCATTTTGGTGTTTTTTTTTCCCGTTTGTATAATATGTTGATCATAAGGGCACCTGTAAAACTACGAAACGAAATCGAAACGAACCTAGGCCTATGTAGGAACAAAACGAAACCAACCTAAGTCAGGGGTGGATCCAGGTAATATCTCCAGGGGGTTAAAATATTTTAGGTATAGACCCAATTTTTCCAGGGGGTCCAACTTTTTTGGGTGCAAATAAATAGTAAAGAATTGGAATTTCAAAATTCCAGAAGGGAGGGGGGGGGGGGGTACTGCGCAAACGATCTTAATACAAGATGGATGAAATATTACCCAGAGTCTTCGTTTTCATGTTTAAAGCAATCTAGGATACAATTTAGGATAGCAGATACATGTAGTATACATGCATGAACATGTACATGTAAAAAATTGAGGTGGCAAAATAAATAATAGTCAAGCTTTCAGCTCAGGTGAGCTAAAAAGTTTTAGGAGTGCAGGTTAAAATTGAAAAGCAAAACCTTCCCGCGGGATTGCAGCCATCAGAGTATTGCTAAAACGCGGAACGGAAGACGAAACGGATTTTAAGAATTAGAATGATTAAAGTAGATATGATGAATTGTTTACAAGCAATAAAACAACTTTATCTTAAAATTTTGCATCACAAATTACTTAATCGATTTTAGTAAAAGGTTAGTATAAGAATTTACAAGGCATTTTACAAAAATTTTGAAATTTCTGCATCGACAGAGGTGTTAGCGAGCAGTGATACCTATGGGTAGAAAATGAAAAGAACACACGTGGTTTATACCCCCCCCCCTCCCCGTGGCAAAACGTCATTAACACAAACGTACATGTATTTACACATAATACCGTGCATGTTTACTTACAACAGGGTGTGTGATATGTATAAAACAATAAATAATAACTCATGATCTTATATATTTTGTCAACAAATTAGACATCCTGTGTTTGATGTATTATTTTTTGAACTAACAGGAGACTTAGTAACCGCAGCACTCCAATCCTAAATAGGGAGAACTTCTGGCAGATAATTTTTAAACTAAATACTTGTATAGCTTAATATTTGAATTAATAATGAAATGACTTTAATTCCATTCAAGCATAAATTCCGTATTAGCTTTTTAGCTATTTCATATATTATGAAATATATAAACCTGTTAATACCTCTTACTATTGGTCGTAAACTTCACCCTAGTTAGCATTGGTTTTGTTCCAATCTGTCTTTCCCGCTGTATCTCTTCAGTTTCAACACTAATCCTCAGGATATCGGTAAATGTACGAACTTTCATATAGATTCATCCCAAATGAGGCAAAACTTTTTTCTTCACCGGACTCGTTCGCTTTAAAATTTGATGTGATACATAAATGTATATTGTACCAGGTGTAGAACTAAATTCAAATTCAAATTCAGTTATCTTAAACATATGTAGTTCGAATAAAAGCATGTTCGATTTAAAAAGCCTATGTTTGGGGGAAATTGTTCAAAAAATTATTTTATCTTTTACAATGTTGTTTTCGGGTGGGGGTACTTTTTATTCATTGGATGGGCTTATAAATTCTTATCTTACGATACCAGCCAGAATAAAGTAATAGATTTGAAAGGTGTTCAATTATAATTCAAGTCTTTTTCAGTATGTTATCTTATTCATTTATTTATGAAACAACATACTGTCAAGATCTAGGGGGAGGGAAGACAAAGCCGGGGGTGGGGTGGGGGTGGGGAGTGGGATGGTGCCAACAGACGCTTGCTTTATATTTTTATTAAAACTTACTATGCAAAATATTAAGCAAGCGCCTGTTGGTACATTTATCTACAAAATACACCGTGTAAAAATACATGATAATGCATTAGTATGAGGTATCAATATGAAATGGTGGATTCTGAAGGTGACTTCCTGTTCTCTCTGTTTCTGCATCCATTGTTCATAATAAGCCTTTTGATTTTGCAGAATGTTGACCTCCTCATAAAATTATTACAAAATATATATTTTCGTGTTCCGTTCAATTTTTTGTTCCGTGTTTTAGCAACACCCCAGCCATCATGGTAAGATTTGCTTTGGCGGGCTTCCGTTTTAGGGAGAATTCCTTAAGTATTCAAACTAATAAAAAATATTGGAAAGAGATATCTCTTTCTCTTTGAGAGATATCTCTTTTTCAAGGATTAAAGATATATCTCTTATGCTTTGAGATATATCTCTCTAGAAATTCTTAGAGAGATATCTCTTTAAGTGAAAGAGATATCTCCTTAAATGAAAGATATATCTCTTTAAGTGAAAGATATATCTCTTAAAGTATAAGAGATATCTCTCTAAATGAAAGAGATATCTCTCTAAGTGAAAGAGATATCTCTTAAAGTGAAAGAGATATCTCCCTAAGTGAAAGAAATATCTCTTAAAGTGAAAGAGATATCTCTCTAAGTGTAAGAGATATATCTTACAGTAAAAGAGATATTTTTTAAGTGTAAGATATATTTCTAAAAGTAAAAGATATATCTCTCTAAGTGAAAGAGATATCTCTCTAAGTGAAATAGATATCTAAGTGAAAGCGATATCTCTTATTTAGAGAGATATCTCTTAAGATTAAGATATATCTCTCATTTTAAAGAGATATCTCTTTAAAATAAGAGATATCTCTTTGATTTAAAAAGATATCTTATTTTTCGAATAAATAGTAAAAGGGCTTGCAATAAAAACAAGTGTTTAATCTGAATGTCTCTTGTCGTGGATTTCGTATCACGCAAGATAAAAGTGGATCTAAATGACGTCGTCAATTTAGACCTAGTTTACACATGCATGCATGTATTTATGTTTTTGATGTGTTTACAAAATTTCTCATGAGAATGTAAGTGTGCAAAGATGTAGATATACAGGCATGTGAGCGTGAATCTTGATGAAAATATCCTACGTCTATTTCATAACCACTAGGCAGTAGAGCAACAACACTAATGGAATGCAAATATGAATCATGAATTCAATTCTAAGCCGAAATACTTTTCAAGAAGCATTACGCGCTTCATCAGGCATGCTAGCGTAAAGCGTCCAAGTTTATGCTCCCGTGTGTTTCCAAAAATAAAATTGAATATAGAACAAGATGGTAAACCAATGTTTAAAATATACGAATATTTGCTATAATGGCTAGTTTGTCGGTGTATAGTCTCCCATGATCAGATATCTCAATTGGTAAAGCACCAAACTAGAAACCCAGGGTGAGGCCAGGGTCCATTTTCATACACAGCTCTGTTGTTTTACAAGTTTTCATGTCTATTACATGTAGTGACGTAGACTAACTCCTGAAACTTACAGCTTTAGACATTTGGCAGGCGAACTGTGAACTGTATGTGACGGTCAGACAGGTTCAATCACCGATGTCACATAACTTAGCTGATAGAGCTTCAGTGATTTTTAGTGGAAACCTGGTTCGGTTCGTTCCATTGCCCCCCCCCCCCCCCCTCCCCCCCCCCCCCCCCTGTCGCGCTATTTATCTACTGAAAGGACAAAAAGATCCGTAATTCATAGGGTGAAAGGACTGGATGTTATATGAACATGGGCTAGGTGATACATGGACTGGGCTCTACACGCACGTGAATTAGGTGATGCATGGTCTAAGGGTCAACTTTGGATATCTTTACGACTTTTACTTTGACCTCGTCCTGAACATAAAAACACGTGGAAAGAGCCAAACTCCGTAGTTTGGCTTCATAGAAAGAAATGTGCCACTGTTAGGTGCCATTTTAGGCGAATATGTCCTAATGGTTAATTGGCCTTGGTGTCCATAGTTGAAACAAAATATATTTTGATACGACACAGCATGTTGGCAGGGAAACTAGAATTTATTTCAGAACTGGCGAAGGGAGACAAAATTAACTGTGGTTTGGGTTTTTAAATAAATGAATGAAACGCACTGTAAAGTTTTTTAATTTGATTAATTAACTGATCAACTTTTGCCATGTCTGGGAATTCACCAACTCTTGTACAAAGGAAAATGTTTAAGACACCTCATAAAAAAGTGTGAAACACCAAACAGAAAATAGCAAATAGAAATTAAAGACAATAACTTCTTACAAAGCTGTTGTGGTGTGACATTAAACTTTACAAAACCGTAATAAAAGCACTAACTGTATTCAATGTAAAAACTGGGGACATTTAACCAAGTCCTGCGGTTTGCGTATTGCGGGCCAGTTTCCTCCTGGCGACTTTTAAAATTAATCGTGTTCCAATTCAATATCTGTAACGGCAATACATTTTTGTGTTATAGATGCATACATACATGCATACATGTACATACAATCATACATACATACAAACATACGTGTATGTATTTTTATCAGATGTATGAACAGTCCATTTTATAAGTTTATACAAGAAATTACCAAAAATAATTATACAATTCAGATCGATATTACCCCAATGCGCCAAAACAAAAATACAATTTCTAAATGTTTTAAAATATCTCCACCACTTTATGTATTTATCTAAGCAGATATACAAAAAGGAAAGTCATGTTCACCGGAAAGACACACTGAGAAAACTTAATGGGCAGTAGTCTAACAGTGTCCACATGAAGAAATGTATGACATCAAAATCATGCTTCATGATAGGACCTTGTTTTGATCTTAATAGAACAGAAATATGGAATTCTATGTAATTCATCAGAACTATACATCAAGTTGAGGTGCAAAGGTTTCAACAGTTTCTTCTAAGTCAGTATTTTACAAATTTTATGGTCGTTAAAACGATCTAGTTTCCCGATACAACCTATCATTGGGTTAAATATTGTCTGCCGTGTTTCATACCGATTGCTAGACAGCTCTTGGCACAAATGCGAAATGCTGAATGTTAACGAGACTATTGAAATCCGAGCAAAATCGACTTATTTTTCAGTAGTTTGTTTCAATTTTTTTAAAAAAACCACCCTGATCATACGCTTTGGACTTATTTACCATAACATTGCTTTTGAGCAAAAAGTTGTTTATATATTGAAATATGCCATTTTACTTTTCATGAATCAGGGAAAACGTTGACATTTTCATCTCCCCAGACCGCCGCGGTCGCCGAGAGGTTAGAGCGTTCGCCTCGCATGCAGAAGGCCCGGGGTTCGAATCCCGGCCGCGACATACCTAAACTACTTGTCGTTAAAACAGGTAGTGGCAGTTCCATCGCCAAAGGCTCGGCATCAGGTTTGAATGTCACGGGTCCTCGAAGATGACCTTAAAAACGGATGACCCGTGTCACAGTAGGTGTGGCACACTAAAGAACCCTCACTGCTCAATGGCCGTAAGCGCCGAGCATAGGCCTAAATTTGAAGCCCATCATCGGTCTTGGTGACGTCTCCATATGAGTGAAAAATTCTCGAGTGAGATGTTAAGCAAGATACAATCAATCAATCAATCATCTCCTCAGATATTTTTAACCTTTTAATGTTCAAGACGACATGCATTAATGCTTACCGTATATGCTGTCCACTTAGTACTTTATGTTTGTTATCTTCGTTCTCATTCTCCCGACGCCGCCTCTCTTCTAACCAACTAAAGAAGTATTCGCTCTTTTACAAATCAAAGTGGGTTTTCCTTGCAAGTGCGAACATGTATGGTACTATTTGGAAAGGAAAATTGCAGAGAACATATAATCACGAATCGTTTACATGTGAGGTGAAGAGAACGAAAAGTGAACAATCTCATAACTCCTATAAGCAATATAAATAGATAGTTGGGCAAACGGTCGAGGCTATCTGGTACCGCTTACAGGGTGACGACCACGAGTTATCTCATCTTATGTAGGTACGAGTTATCCCTCGTGCCAATTTATAATTCACAATGATTCGTACGAATAATCGTCGTGTGTCAATTCTTTTATACTTATTTCTTGATAGACCAATATTAGGTAAAATAGGTCATGTTGGAGCTCCATTGTGGTTGGCAAACACATGTATATTTATTATCAATTACGTAGGAAACATGAATACTTTCAATCATATTCAAATCAATCGGTTCTAAAAATGAGAAGCACAACACTGTTGATTATTTAAAACTCAGATTTTCGACACAACCCGCGTCTAAATCAAGAGACATATATTACATAAGCAAGTATCAAAAAACCCTGACAAATATTAATAATCTACATTGTTAACAAGAATGATACACTGTTGCAGTGAATTGAGAAAAATGGTAATTCTATGCATAAACATATATATATTTTTTAATGCATATTAGGTACCGTGTGTTATGATGGATGTATTAGCATCACACCCTCCCCAAAGTATTAGACTGATATTTCTAAATCATTGATGTACAAATTTCGGGCAGAATATTTTAAAATCTTGATACACCATTAGAACGTCGTAGTATTCATAATTTCACGGAATGTTGTGACAGCACATTGATATGAAATACGCTTAATTACAATTAACAATGTGTACACTTTAAATCAACTTGAAATGTTATTTTCCATAGAGGATATCAAGACTTTTACATATTTGTTGTTTGAAAACTGATACCAACTTATAAGGCAACCTCCCTGTAACAGGTACCAGATTATAAAGCACTCTCCTTCTTAACAGGTACCAGATTATAAAGCACTCTCCCTCTAACAGGTACCAGATTATAAAGCAACCTCCCTCTAACAGGTACCAACTAATAAAGCACTCTCCCTCTAACAGGTACCAACTTATAAGGCAACCTCCCTGTAACAGGTACCAACTTATAAAGCACTCTCCCTCTATCAGGTACCAGATTATAAAGCACTCTCCCTCTAACAGGTACCAACTAATAAAGCACTCTCCCTCTAACAGGTACCAACTTATAAGGCAACCTCCCTCTAACAGGTACCAGATTATAAAGCACTCTCCCTCTAACAGGTACCAAATAATAAAGCACTCTCCCTCTAACAGGTACCAACTAATAAAGCACTCTCCCTCTAACAGGTACCAACTTATAAGGCAACCTCCCTGTAACAGGTACCAACTTATAAAGCACTCTCCCTCTAACAGGTACCAGATTATAAAGCACTCTCCCTCTAACAGGTACCAACTAATAAAGCACTCTCCCTCTAACAGGTACCAGATTATAAAGCACTCTCTCTCTAACAGGTACCAACTTATAAGACACTCTCCCTCTAACAGGTACCAACTAATAAAGCACTCTCCTTCTAACAGGTACCAACTTATAAGGCAACCTCCCTGTAACAGGTACCAACTTATAAAGCACTCTCCCTCTAACAGGTACCGGATTATAAAGCACTCTCCCTCTAACAGGTACCAGATTATAAAGCACTCTCCCTCTAACAGGTACCAAATGATAAAGCACTCTCCCTCTAACAGGTACCAACTAATAAAGCACTCTCCCTCTAACAGGTACCAGATTATAAAGCACTCTCTCTCTAACAGGTACCAACTTATAAGACACTCTCCCTCTAACAGGTACCAACTAATAAAGCACTCTCCCTCTAACAGGTACCAGATTATAAAGCACTCTCCCTCTAACAGGTACCAAATAATAAAGCACTCTCCCTCTAACAGGTACCAACTAATAAAGCACTCTCCCTCTAACAGGTACCAACTTATAAGGCAACCTCCCTCTAACAGGTACCAGATTATAAAACACTCTCCCTCTAACAGGTACCAAATAATAAAGCACTCTCCCTCTAACAGGTACCAACTAATAAAGCACTCTCCCTCTAACAGGTACCAACTTATAAGGCAACCTCCCTGTAACAGGTACCAACTTATAAAGCACTCTCCCTCTAACAGTTACCAACTAATAAAGCACTCTCCCTCTAACAGGTACCAGATTATAAAGCACTCTCTCTCTAACAGGTACCAACTTATAAGACACTCTCCCTCTAACAGGTACCAACTAATAAAGCACTCTCCCTCTAACAGGTACCAGATTATAAAGCACTCTCCCTCTAACAGGTACCGGATTATAAAGCACTCTCCCTCTAACAGGTACCAACTAATAAAGCACTCTCCCTCTAACAGGTACCAGATTATAAAGCACTCTCCCTCTAACAGGTACCAACTAATAAAGCACTCTCCCTCTAACAGGTACCAGATTATAAAGCACTCTCTCTCTAACAGGTACCAACTTATAAGACACTCTCCCTCTAACAGGTACCAACTAATAAAGCACTCTCCTTCTAACAGGTACCAACTTATAAAGCACACTCCCTCTAACAGGTACCAACTAATAAAGCACTCTCCCTCTAACAGGTACCAGATTATAAAGCACTCTCCCTCTAACAGGTACCAACTAATAAAGCACTATCCCTCTAACAGGTACCAGATTATAAAGCACTCTCTCTCTAACAGGTACCAACTTATAAGACACTCTCCCTCTAACAGGTACCAACTAATAAAGCACTCTCCTTCTAACAGGTACCAACATATAAGGCAACCTCCCTGTAACAGGTACCAACTTATAAAGCACTCTCCCTCTAACAGGTACCAGATTATAAAGCACTCTCCCTCTAACAGGTACCAACTTATAAGGCAACCTCCCTCTAACAGGTACCAGATTATAAAGCACTCTCCCTCTAACAGGTACCAAATAATAAAGCACTCTCCCTCTAACAGGTACCAACTAATAAAGCACTCTCCCTCTAACAGGTACCAACTTATAAGGCAACCTCCCTGTAACAGGTACCAACTTATAAAGCACTCTCCCTCTAACAGGTACCGGATTATAAAGCACTCTCCCTCTAACAGGTACCAGATTATCAAGCACTCTCCCTCTAACAGGTACCAAATAATAAAGCACTCTCCCTCTAACAGGTACCAACTAATAAAGCACTCTCCCTCTAACAGGTACCAGATTATAAAGCACTCTCTCTCTAACAGGTACCAACTTATAAGACACTCTCCCTCTAACAGGTACCAACTAATAAAGCACTCTCCCTCTAACAGGTACCAACTTATAAGGCAACCTCCCTCTAACAGGTACCAGATTATAAAGCACTCTCCCTCTAACAGGTACCAAATAATAAAGCACTCTCCCTCTAACAGGTACCAACTAATAAAGCACTCTCCCTCTAACAGGTACCAACTTATAAGGCAACCTCCCTCTAACAGGTACCAGATTATAAAGCACTCTCCCTCTAACAGGTACCAACTTATAAGACACTCTCCCTCTAACAGGTACCAACTAATAAAGCACTCTCCCTCTAACAGGTACCAGATTATAAAGCACTCTCCCTCTAACAGGTACCGGATTATAAAGCACTCTCCCTCTAACAGGTACCAACTAATAAAGCACTCTCCCTCTAACAGGTACCAGATTATAAAGCACTCTCCCTCTAATAGGTACCAACTAATAAAGCACTCTCCCTCTAACAGGTACCAGATTATAAAGCACTCTCCCTCTAACAGGTACCAGATTATAAAGCACTCTCCCTCTAACAGGTACCAACTAATAAAGCACTCTCCCTCTAACAGGTACCAGATTATAAAGCACTCTCCCTCTAACAGGTACCAACTAATAAAGCACTCTCCCTCTAACAGGTACCAGATTATAAAGCACACTCTCTCTAACAGGTACCAACTTATAAGACACTCTCCCTTTAACAGGTACCAACTAATAAAGCACTCTCCTTCTAACAGGTACCAACTAATAAGGCAACCTCCCTGTAACAGGTACCAACTTATAAAGCACTCTCCCTCTAACAGGTACCAGATTATAAAGCACTCTCCCTCTAACAGGTACCAACTTATAAGGCAACCTCCCTCTAACAGGTACCAGATTATAAAGCACTTTCCCTCTAACAGGTACCAAATAATAAAGCACTCTCCCTCTAACAGGTACCAACTAATAAAGCACTCTCCCTCTAACAGGTACCAACTTATAAGGCAACCTCCCTGTAACAGGTACCAACTTATAAAGCACTCTCCCTCTAACAGGTACCGGATTATAAAGCACTCTCCCTCTAACAGGTACCAGATTATCAAGCACTCTCCCTCTAACAGGTACCAAATAATAAAGCACTCTCCCTCTAACAGGTACCAACTAATAAAGCACTCTCCCTCTAACAGGTACCAGATTATAAAGCACTCTCTCTCTAACAGGTACCAACTTATAAGACACTCTCCCTCTAACAGGTACCAACTAATAAAGCACTCTCCCTCTAACAGGTACCAACTTATAAGGCAACCTCCCTCTAACAGGTACCAGATTGTAAAGCACTCTCCCTCTAACAGGTACCAAATAATAAAGCACTCTCCCTCTAACAGGTACCAACTAATAAAGCACTCTCCCTCTAACAGGTACCAGCTTATAAGGCAACCTCCCTCTAACAGGTACCAGATTATAAAGCACTCTCCCTCTAACAGGTACCAACTTATAAGACACTCTCCCTCTAACAGGTACCAACTAATAAAGCACTCTCCCTCTAACAGGTACCAGATTATAAAGCACTCTCCCTCTAACAGGTACCGGATTATAAAGCACTCTCCCTCTAACAGGTATCAACTAATAAAGCACTCTCCCTCTAACAGGTACCAGATTATAAAGCACTCTCCCTCTAACAGGTACCAACTAATAAAGCACTCTCCCTCTAACAGGTACCAGATTATAAAGCACTCTCCCTCTAACAGGTACCGGATTATAAAGCACTCTCCCTCTAACAGGTACCAACTAATAAAGCACTCTCCCTCTAACAGGTACCAGATTATAAAGCACTCTCCCTCTAACAGGTACCAACTAATAAAGCACTCTCCCTCTAACAGGTACCAGATTATAAAGCACACTCTCTCTAACAGGTACCAACTTATAAGACACTCTCCCTTTAACAGGTACCAACTAATAAAGCACTCTCCTTCTAACAGGTACCAACTAATAAGGCAACCTCCCTGTAACAGGTACCAACTTATAAAGCACTCTCCCTCTAACAGGTACCAGATTATAAAGCACTCTCCCTCTAACAGGTACCAACTTATAAGGCAACCTCCCTCTAACAGGTACCAGATTATAAAGCACTCTCCCTCTAACAGGTACCAAATAATAAAGCACTCTCCCTCTAACAGGTACCAACTTATAAAGCACTCTCCCTCTAACAGGTACCAGATTATAAAGCACTCTCCCTCTAACAGATACCAACTAATAAAGCACTATCCCTCTAACAGGTACCAGATTATAAAGCACTCTCTCTCTAACAGGTACCAACTTATAAGACACTCTCCCTCTAACAGGTACCAAATAATAAAGCACTCTCCCTCTAACAGGTACCAACTAATAAAGCACTCTCCCTCTAACAGGTACCAACTTATAAGGCAACCTCTCTGTAACAGGTACCAACTTATAAAGCACTCTCCCTCTAACAGGTACCATCTTATAAGGCAACCTCCCTCTAACAGGTACCAGATTATAAATGGAGGATATTTTATAATCTGGTACATGTTGGAGGAAGTGTGCTTTGTAAGTTGGTACCTGTTAGAGGGAAGGTACTTTATAGAATCTGGTACCTGTTAGAGGGAGGGTGCTTTATAATCTGGTATCTGTTAGAGGGAAGATGCTTTATGATTTGATGATAAAGCATTTTATCTCAAAGAGGTACCAAGTTATACAGCACCCTAACTCTAACAGGAAGCACTGTATGCTAGGACTAAAATAATTATAGCTTCTCCCAAAGTAGAACTTCTATTGTGCTTATCAAAAACAATCGTTGTCAATAGTACAGTGTACTTGGGATCAGCTGGACTTGTTACACTACAGAAATCATGGAACACACTGTTTCCATGTTGTACCTGTTTGGTTGTGAATCCCAGATGATGTTCAACAACTTGTTCAACACCTTGTTTGAAATGAAAAGACTTGTAAAGTTTACAAATTTATTATAGCACAAGTCAATATTGTTTTAGAGTAGCTGATAACAAGTAATAAGTTTTCCAATAAAAATAAATGAGTACAAGCAGAAAAGGTTACATAGGGTGTTTTTCTGATGCCATTTCTAGAATAAAGTGCACCGCCATGGCACATGATATGCCCGTCACATATTGTTAACAGTATAGATTGTACCCATTAAAACATTTTTTTTATATCACCTTAATTAAATGTCACAGTGACCTTAAAGTAGGATGCGACACACCTTCTACCTAAGATGCATTAGTTGACCAATTTTGGTGATTCTAGGTCTAATAGTTTTCAAGTTATGAGTCGGACAAGTTTTTGCCATATATGGCCATATCTTCCTAATGAAAAGTCACAGTTACTTGGTTTTAATGTGCGACACACCTTCTACCCAAGATGTATCTACAGACAAAGTTTGATGATTCTAGGCCTTGTAGTATTTAAGTTACGGGTCGGACACGAAAAAGCTAACAGACGGACGGACATGAACGCCATACCATAATACGTCCCATCTTAAGACGGGCGTATAAAAAGGCTTTAAATAGTATCAGCCATCATCAGGTTGTCACATACTTTCTTTCCATGAATAAAAGCTCCTAAACTTAAAAGTGACAGGAGGCCGGTAGATAGACAACTAGAGCTCTGCGGAAAATATTTCCCCAAAATTGACCATGATCAACAATCTGTAAATATTCTAAAACACCAAAGAAGTTATTTACAAAGACCCTAGCTTCAAAACTGTGAGAGGAGTTAAAAGGTCAAACCGTCATTTATTTAATACATGTATATTTCCTCAAAAACTGACTCGGTTAAACCTGTAATTTTCAACAACAAATTTTTTAACAAAAATCAAAATCATAGCCACATACACATTTTCCATACCCATACAAATACTCTGCAGAATAAGGTTCTCAGTTGAATATTGGGAGAAATTTGACAAATCATGTACTTTCTATGTAATGTTTCCTCAAAATACTCAGTTCAAGAATCTGTAATTTTCTCGAACAAGGTTTTCCTATTAAGTGAACCTACAACCTTGACCTTAAAAAACAATAAGCATCTTCCTTTTATGGTGATCAAATGTACCAAGTTGTAAGATTCTAGAGCTTACGGTTCAGTCTGTATCCTATCTTACAAGGTCCGGACAGACAACACCATACCATAATATGTCCAGTCTCTGACGGGCAAGTACCATAATAAGAAAATCTAAAGTTATGACCCTAACAAGCTTTCACAAACTATAAAACATGAGGTGTTTGTAAAACAATTACATATAAGCCCCCATGGTGCAAAATTGAAAAGGGTTATACATATGCATAATTTGATTGATAGTAGTATCATCAATTCGAAATATTGAGCAAACAATATCTTCCTATGTCAGGAGTGGATTGACCAAGTGACCTAAAAATCAATAGGGGTCATCTACTCCTTATGCTGTACCAGGTTTGGTGTCAATCAAGCAAATAATTCTTAAAACATAAGAGACAATATATTACTATGTCCAGTTTACCCCTTGACCTTTGACCATATGACCTTAAATCTACTCCTTGAGATGTACCAGTGTACCAAGTTTGATGTCTGTCAAGCAAAGGGTTCTCAAGATATTGAGCAGGCAGTGTCTTCCTATGTCCAGAGTAGATTGACCCTTGACATTTCGACCTGAAAAACAATTGGGGTCCTCTTCTTTTCATAACCAACCCACATATGAAATATATTACGATCAAGTGAATGGTTCTTAAGATATTAAGCGGACAACATGTGGTCTACCGACCGACCAACAGGTGCAAACCAATATGTCCCTCTTCTTTGAATGGGGGCATAAATATAGTGTTATAACACTAAAAGGCTTCCATACATCTAAAAGTAGCATAGGACAAGGCTAACTATAGAAACATTGAGATAGCCTAAACACTTAAACTCTGAAAAAGTAATATCTGATACTACCCTGAACCAAGTAAATTGACTCTGCTAAGGTATTTACATATTATAATGTAAAATCTAAATAGTTCCCTAACTCAATGTTATGTTCATTTCCTACTCTATGTAAAAGATAAGAGGCGAACACGAAATTCATGTGAAAAGTACAAACCTTAGAGTTCTTTAACCTAGCAGAGTGAGTAAATCTGAGTCAGCTCCTTATATAGGGCTGACAAAATCAATGGGATACTAAATATAAATGCTCAATC